>NW_022589730.1:27143936-27219457 GCF_004348235.1 Phoca vitulina | reverse complement strand
CCTAGCTTTGTGCAAGTTTCTCTCAAGCAACATTTTAGGCCATAAAGCTACTGCCTAACTGCCTGCCTCCAACTTCTTTTACGGAAAAAGTAAGTATCCTATTTAAGCCATTACTGTTTTGGAGTTTTCTCTCCATCACAGCCAAACCTAACCCTAAGTTGTAGACAAGTTAACAACGACCTCCTAAAAAGCAATTCTCACTGGAGGAATACACTGTGTAAACCTTAACCCTCAATGGCTCGGTTTCAATCATTCATTCCCTCACGCATTCATTCCCTCGAGGGGGCTGACGCTCATTCGCTCACCCAACAAAGGATCAGTGACGTCCAGCTGCACCGACAAGCTGCAGGGCGGAGAATGGGATTCCAGTGTGGCCTGTGTCCACAGACCAACGGTTTCCTGGAACTCATAATGTATGCGCTCCATGTTCAAATACTCCATCCACAGATCCTAGAATTGAACCACAGGACATTAGCTTTCATGGATGAATCACATATTCACATATAAAACTAAATATTTAACTAAAAAGTAGACCAGTAAGGTTTGGCACGAGATGGTCCATACCAAGCTCTCCAGTATTAGGATGAATCACGTTTAAAATGGACACTAACAGGGGTGCCTGGGTGGCTCAGTCAGTTAAGCACCCGACTCTTAGTTTCAGCTCCAGTCATGATCTCATGGGTCTGAGATCTCACCCTGCATCAGGCTCCGTGCTCAGCGGGGAGTCTGCTTGAAGATTCTCTCCCTCTGACCCTCCCCCCACTCCCACGCATGTGTGCTCCCTCTGTCAAATAAATAAATCTTTAAAATATGTATATATATATACACACACACACAAACGCATATATAAAAAACAGAATGGACACTAATAATCTTAGCAGGTGTTTGATTATGTACCAAGATCAGAAAAAATAATTTTAACAGCCCCACCAACTGTACATTTATAAATTATATACACATAGTACTGAGCTAATAAATTATAAAAAATGAGTAAAAGTCAGAAATTTTAAAGAGATAAATAACAAATACATTGGAAAGTCGTTGAATCTGGATGAGATCAGGCCCTTGGTCCCAATACCACTCTACAGCAAATACAGGGGACAGAGAGACATATTAAACCACACTAACAAAGATAAAATCTATAAAATCCAGACTGTGGGGAAACTATATGAACGAACTATCCAGTTTCTTCAACAGACAAACTGCGAGGGGAAGAAAAGGAATAGGTGAGGACCAGTAGATTAAACAGATTTAAAGAGCTATCAACCAATCACAAAACGAGGATCCTGACTCAAAGTATAAAAATGAAAATAAAACTTTTATGACATTTATGAGGTAACCAGAAACTGGAACACTTAGATATTTGATATTAAGAAACTGCTGTTAATATTTTTCAGATATAAATGCTACTGGGTTAGAATACTTTTTTAACCCTCATCTTTTGAAATCTACATGCATCAAATGCTTTCTAGGATTAGTTCCAAAATAACATGGTGAAGGGAGTGGACGGGCTATAGATAAAATTCGACACCTGGTACCCAGCAGGCAGAGGGAGGAGAAGGGCATGTGTGTTGCACTATTCCATTTTTCTGTATGATCAAATTTTTTCTATTACAAAAGAAAATAAATAATAGATAAAAGGAGAAAAAACAGAAGTTTCAGTATTCTCTTCCCACATTCCAATGAACTGTCTTGCATATTTTGAACTACGCCTACTTCACTTTGGTGATCAATACATATCAGAATGGGAGACCGTCTTCAGTGAAAAGAAACGGCAGCTCTCCATGAACACTAAAAACTATATCAAATATGGACTATGGACTATCGTTTTGTGAACAATTTATTTTTCTGATTTTAAGTGTTTAAAGGATTCCTCTAAACCTACAAATGTCTCTGGTTTCTCAATGAGTACACTGCCATGTAGTCCTAAATCATTACTTCCAAACCACGGCATGAGGCATTCCAGACTCAGAGGAGAAACTCCGAAGTCATCTCGGTCACAAGCCTGAATCCCAGAAGCCCCAAACAACTGCTGGAGGTGCTGTACCAGTCCCCCCTACTATGTATACATGGCTCCTTTAAGAGGGATCGCTAATGTCACCTTCTCTGCCTCTGTGCTAAATAATTGCTGACAGAGGCTAACGATTGAGAATACAAAGAATTAACAGTGGGCAAGCAGAGATGTCTCAGAAACCACAAAAAGACAGAACAACTCTAAATGTGACCTACAGATCAAAAAGTGGAGCTATAGGGGCGCCTGGGGGGCTCAGTCGGTTATAAGCATCTGCCTTCAGCTCACGTCAGGATCCCAGGGTCCTGGGATTGAGCCCTACATCAGGCTCTCTGCTCGGTAGAGAGCCTGCTTCTCCCTCTCCCTCTGCTGCTCCCCCTGCTGTTCTCTCTGTCAAATAAATAAATAAAATCCTTAAAAAAAAAAAAAAAGTGTAGCTATAAAATCAAATGGCAAAGACTTTAAAAAAAAAAAGAAAGAAAGCTATTAATTCTGTCGATACTGGGGAACCAAGATAAATATCTGAGAACCAAGAAGCTATGATTAATTTTTAAAAACACTGACCAGACATCTACTACACACAAATTCTTAGGTAAGGCCTTGGCATGTAGAGGATAAAGAAGAGATGAACACGGAACTGACTCAAAGGATTTCAGGACACCAAGACTGCCTATTTATGTTTCCTGTTTCTCTGGCCCTGTATTCTCAGCCTTATTTCTCAATGCCCTAAATGTCGTTACTTCTCAGGGCTCTGGCTTCATTCAGTCCTCTTCACAATCTAAATGCTCTACTACCATTAAACCCACATTTCCTACCCTGCCCCATTCCTGAATTCTAGCATCCCCTCCCCACCAAATCCTGGATAGAGCATTCTCCTTGAAGCCCCTCTGGCACCTCCTCTTCCAGTGTTCTGGATCTTTGTTAACAGTATCTCTAGCTGCCCAAGCTAGAAATCTGGGTGTTCTTATATATCTAATCAATCCTACTACTGTAGATCAATCCCACCTGTGTATCTAATCTGAAAATCCTCCTGATCCTACTGATTCTTCTTCAACATACTTTAAATTCATCCATTTATCTAATCACTCCTGTCATTTCATGGCCCCTTCAAACAAACACTTCAGAACAAAATCCAAATTCTTTGGAAAGGCATTTTTGGTCCTTAGAAATTTAACCCCTGTTCACCTGTCTGGCATCATCTGCCCTCCTCGGTGGTTACACCCCATCTGCACCTCTTGAACATGCCTGTGACCCCATTTCCACATCAGTAAGTGGTTTTAACGTCAGATTAAGACTGTGACCTATTTGATGACAGTCAGGTATGCTAAAAGAGACACTGCCATAGTCTCACCTGCTGATTCTGCATCACTTTTGCTAGCCTGTGAATATCGTAATGCTTTGGTAGAGAAGGGATATAAGTATCTCCTTTTTGAAAATTCTCATCTTCCAGCCATAATATATACACATTGAAGAGCCTAAAAGAAAAAAGACAGAATTATATAAAATACAAAAAGATGTGCAGACAAATGAAGTTTCTTACATCTCTAGGAACACTGTCACTACTACATAGAAGTAAAAAGCACATATTACCGAAAATGTTTCCAACCACCACCGCAGGCCCATGAAGCTCATGGGCCAGCAGGGGAGGAAGGTCACAAATCCTTACAATATGGTACAGTAATTGCTACAACAAGGCTGTGAGGAAAGGACTCTGTAAACTCTATTATTAAAGTTGGGGTAAATACAACATAGAGATTAAAAATAAATGGAAGAGGTGATTTTAACGTAGACCTAAGATCTGAATTTGGAGTTTTTCCTTCCTGGGCAATCCAGTCACAGTGAGCCTCAATGGTTGGAAAAGTTTAAATAACATTCCAGTAAACATATTTTCTCTCTTTCAGAGAAAACATTAAAAGCCATCTTAGGGGCACTCGGTGGCTCAGTCAGTTAAGTGTCTGCCTTCAGCTCAGGTCATGATCCCAGGGTCCTGGGATCGAGCCCCGCATCAGGCTCCACGCGCGGCGGGAAGCCTGCTTCTCCCTCTCCCACTCCCCCTGCTTGTGTTTCCTCTCTCGCTGTGTCTCTCTCTGCCAAATAAATAAATAAAATCTTAAAAAGAAAGAAAAAAAAAGCCATCTTAAACTTTCGCAACAGAAGAACCTGCCAGCTTTAGACTCAATGACGCCCTCCTGCTTCAAGGAATCACAAACAAAACTCAAAGTATGTGTATACCTTGTTCCCATTAACAAGGAATAAAACAAAGCCTGGCTAAAAAAAGAAAAAAAAAAAATCTCCATTTTCCAGTAAAAATTTTTTTAAAAATTTAATGATGTTTCCTTTGTTTTTATAAGGAACACAGTCCAGTTAGCTAGGCTCACCGGTATTCCAAGCAGCTGTTTGCAGCAAAGGGAGGACTAGAGGAGTCCATGGCTCACGAACTGCTGGGTGGGGTCTGGGAGCTGGCACAGTTTGGCTTTGCTCAGTAACATGGAAAACTACCTCCCTGACCTCCGAGGCAGCCCGTGCAGGAAGAGGGACAGGACTCTGAGGCTCTCACACACAGACGAGGCCAGTGTGGAGTTCTCTTCCAGCTCCTGATTCAGTTACATGGCTACTTAACGAACATGCCAAAGGAAGGGGGGGTTTACGAGAGGCAGAAGGGCACATCAAACTTTCTTGGCTGATCTAAATGTTCAAAGATTAAGCCTCCCCACTGCTTAAACCTGGCTAAAACTAAGTTTTCCTTCAAGCAAGATAAGGGGAGAAATCATCCCAGAGGCAGAAAGATAGCCCGGAGGGCTTTCAGGTCAAGCAAGCCTGAAGCCTCAGAGCTGGATCAAAACCCCGGGTTTCCTCACCAAGACATTCAGCATTCAGGGCTAATTATTAGAAACCATTTTTATTAAGTCTTATTTAGAAGACTAATAACTGGTTTATGGCAAGCGTAAATGAAAGGTAAAGGACTAGTGTGAAAGGGACCACACTTACTTCAGAGTTCTTAACCTTTGGGGAGATATCCATTTTATGCCTGATTTTAGAAGCGATTTTTTGGTTTTTTTTTTTTAAAGATTTTATTTATTTATTTGAAAGAGAGACAGATAGCGAGAGAGGGCACAAGCAGGGGGAGTGGGAGAGGGAGAAGCAGGCTCCCCGCCGAGTAGGGAGCCTGAAGCGGGGCTCGATCCCAGGACACTGGGATCATGACCTGAGCCAAAAGCAGATGCTTAACAACTGAGCCACCCAGGCGCCCCTTAGAAGTGGTTTTGGGTGATTACTAGACCCTACCCTACCCCAGGTAGATTCCAAGAGGTGTATGGACTTTGCTTAAAGAACCCTGCCTTGCTCATGAAGTTCCTTTAGAGAAGTTTCCTAGCAGGCTTTACTAGATGTTTACCTGCTGTGACCGACTGTTTTGGTTTCTGTTATTACATAGAGAAACAGAAGAGGACATCAGCCCCTCTAGTTTAAGACCTTCCATTCAGACTCCAGGCACCTGACAGAGCTATATCCAAATTGCCAATTCCCTTCTCATGAGGAACACAGAGAAGAAGCATTACAAGATGCAAACCTAGCCCAAACCACCCTCCCTATTCAATCTAACAGGGCTGAGAGAATGACATCTGGCAGTCTGGAGCACAAAGAGCTGCTCCAGCAGAGTACCCGGTGCTGCCAACGACAGCACAGAGGGCTAAAGAACCACGGCCCACCTCACGAGCTCCGTGTGCAGCTCTGGGGAAGTCAGGTAGCCGGGGCTGCCAGCCTGGCTGGCAGGTGGCCCTCCACTGCCCTCTGCTGGAACGCGGAGGGCCTTGCTCGCAGCATGGTGGAAGTCGGCCACCTCCGTCAGGCGCCTCTTCATTTCTTTCAACAAACTGATATGAGCAGGGCTTTGAAAAAACCTTCTTCCAATACAACCATCTATGGGTAACCTTAAAAAATACAAGCACAGATCACAAGATCAACACAAGATGCTCTTCCTATGTGGCACACAACTGCAATCAGTTAATTCAATGGCTATGAATACACCACATTAAATCAATACCTGTTATTTCTACCTCAGTGGTTGGTACGAGGCTCCAACAAGAGGGTGTGTATGAAAGCAGTTTTAAAAAGAATGCAATGCTACACAAATTTAAGATATTATCACGACTCAGCGGTACAGAATAAAGACAGTCTCTGCTCTAGAAGAAGTTGCAAGCTGGTAGAAAACAGAAGAGCCCAAGAACCAATATCTGTACGTTCTGAAGGACTGAGTTAAGGGAGTGAGGGTGAGCTAGGAATTGAGCTGGAGCCGGAGAACACGGTCAGTGACAGTGGGCAGTTCCAGCTGCCAGAGTCCCTTAATACCCAGGGGAAATGTTAGACACCCCCAGGCACAGCCCAAGGGCTGCCAGGCAGTGCCTGGCCTTTGTCTACACCTGCTCTGGCCAGCACAAGTCCGCTTGGATGACCCCCGCAACGGTCACACGAGCAGCCTGCTTGGGGCAGTTTCTCTCCCTTTGCGGCTCCAGGGGCTCTATACTGCACCTTGCCCAGCTCCAGGTGCTGTCCTCACCTCAGGGGGTATAGGGGATGGTAAAGAGAGAGCTGCCACAAGATACCCTAAACTCAAGACCTGTCTAGTCTAATAAATGTGAAACAGAGAGGCAGACTCCTAACCAGAGGCTGAAGAATGGTTCCAACTCAGAGGCCACAGTGTGAGAACACAGAGCATGAGAGCAGAGTGCAAAGTCAAGAACAGGTTCAAGAGACACCTACAACAACACTGGGTACCATACCCATATTGCGGTCCTGGGCGGTGAAGATACAGGAGGAAGAACTTCTGCCAAATGAGAGGCAGAAGAGGGTGATCAGAAGGTGTGACAAGGGCCTGGTGCGCCCAACGATAAATCAGCAGCCTCTGCAGGGATGGGACGATGGGGAGCTTCAGCTGGGCCTGGGCTTTCTACAAAAGAGGAGGGGCTTTGAGCAACCATGATATGATCACAGTTCCAGACACTCTGCTCTTTCTAAATGATCCAAATAAAACACTGAACATTTTGTTTTCATTCAGTAAGAAAAAAAAGTCCTATAAACCTTACTTTTCCAACCCACTAGCTGACACAAGGTTACTCCTTGGTAGCAAAACATGTGGGGCAGTTTTTTTTCTGTCAAAACATTTCATAAGCCCCCAGACTGGAATGCGTCTTAACATTTTACCTCATTTCCGTGCCTTTCCAGTCCTTTGCGCACAAAACGCCACAATACAAGGGAGCAGAACGATAGGAAAATCAAGTCAATTTTACTGTCAAACGTTAGGAATCTCTTGAGAACTTGGATTTGAAAAGAACTGTCAAGAATGATAAACTCCTTGACAGGGTCTGAAACCCAAAATCCAACTCCCTATTAGGAGACCTTAAAATAGGTCTTTCATTCTAAAGCCTTATCCCAGTCTTCTTCTCATTCCATGAGCCTAAAGATCAGCTAGGGAGCTTTTAAAATAAATTCCTGGTCCCACTCCAGACTTAGAAACTCAGAATTTCAAAAGCTGGGGTCCGGGAATCTGATTTTTAACAAGCTCTCCAGGGGACTGATGCACAGGACACACACTGGAAATTGTTTTAAAACGAGGGCAAACCCCTCCACCCCTGCATGAACACAGACTTCAATCGTTAGGTTGTGACTCTTTATGCTAAATAAAGCTTGGAAAGGAAGTATACACTTCAATTATACAGTTTTAAGCACTGGTTTGGATGTTGTGCTTTCCAAGCATTTACATGAAAGAAAACGCAGAAGTTCAAAAGCTATTAGATGGATCCATCAATAAACCACCTTCTCCCACTCAAATGCAGAACTGCTTTTTGCACCTTCAGAGCTTGGTCAGGGGTAAAAGCAGAGTTTATCACCAATTCCCCTTCGACAACTCGACGGAGCTGGGAGTCTTCTTCAAAGATGGATTCCACGTTCAGTACTGTCCAGGCGAACCAGACCTACAAGGACAGCAGGTAAGAGTGAGGGGAATGAGCAGCTCACTCAGACCAAATCATCCCGACATTCTACAAATGCGCATCTCTTCTACCAGATATCTCAATCAACAAATATTTATGGTTCCCCAAATTAACAGAGTTCTTATACCTATCACTGTTCTTGTCACAGGTCCAAACTTAGATAAAACAAATCACTGAAAAATGCTAAATTCCCTCAGAAACGCCACTTCAGTAAAAGAAGACGTTTGTTCACACAATAATTATTTCTTGGGCAGGTTCCATAGGCACGAGGGACAGGAAAGAGGGCCAGATCTGAGCTCTGCCCTCAAGTTTTCCATCTCTTCGAGGAGACAAGACTAACGTTTAAGTAACTACAATGCGAAGCGAGAGGTGCTGAGCACGGAATCAGGAGTCAAGTGCTGTGGGAAGCTGGCGGAAGGAGCGCGGGGCCACGGAGCGGGCATACCACAGACAGCTCTGCATGGAGAATGGCCGCGAAGGCGTGCCTGGCAAGAGGACCGGTGAGGCGGGGGCGGAGAGGCGGAAACACCAGGGACCCGTGTGGGTGACAGCAAGGAGTGTGCCGCAGCTGGCTCACGAGAGGTAAGAGGAAGAGCGGGGGCAAGACCGATGGGAGGCTGAAGGCTGTCACTACTGGTGGGAGTGATGAATCGGGGACGTAATGTGACACATGACGTCAGACGGGGTAAGAATGAAGAAAAGCTGCCGCTGCTGCTCATGGTGTAAGAGCAGCCAACACCGAGTCCGCGCCGTGTGGCTGGACTGAGCACGGGGCTGAGTGCACTACATGCAGGTGCAACCGTTACTCCATTCCACGGCAGAGGGAACTGAGGACAGAGAGGTAAGCAAGCCGCCCGAGGCACAGGGCTAACAAAGAGCAGACCGGGCCCGGGGCGGTCCGGCTCCAGCGTCCACTCTTAACCATGCTGCTGGGCAGGCTCTGCCATCAGGCACACCAGGCCCGACCCCGAGCTGTCTGACACTCTGCCAGCCACTTGGCTCCACGAAACCTCAGTTAACTCCTCTGTGAAACAGAAGAGCAACAGCGCCACCTCAGCAGAGGGCCACTGGGAGGGTTACGTGGAAAAGCATTCTAATACGTAGTAGGAGGGGCGCTACTTAAAGCTGGTAGCGCTGTATCAGCATAGATGATGACAACAGTAAAAGTTCGCGAAGATTACCAACGGGCCGCAGGGGCGCTCCTACCTGGGTGGGCGTGGCCAAGCCCTCCACGAAGGAAGGAGTGATGTTGCCAGCCACGATCCAGCTCACCAAAGAAGAGAGCAGACTCCGATCACAGTGGTAACCCAGAGCATTCTACACACGGGACAGGATGTGCAGCAGAGAGAAGAGGCTTTAAAAAAACCTTATCAAGAATATCAGCAATTATCTTCCTACGACAGTAGGTTCTGGTAAGACATGGATTTCACTGATTAGTGCCCCCAGCAATGATAGTCACAGGCAGCGTGTTCCAGCCAAATGCGATGAGCAAGCTCCTCCCGGGGGGTCCTTTCCTTTGGCTTCCCTGGAGTCCACGCTAGCAGGGACTATGGTTCCTGAGATACGGCACCGTCAAGACAAGCTTTAAAAAGGCAGTGGCCCCAGAGTAGCACTGGGAACTGTGCATTTGGAGGAATGTTCCGAGAAGGCCACTATCTAGCCAATGACTGAAAGACAAATTCTCTAACAGGTTTACCTTGTGTTGCTGGTAAAGTAATTTCTGCACACAGTCTTCCTGCATCAGCTGAAAAGCTGTTTTACACAACTGGTCCATGAGGAAGAGGATGGCTTGTTCTCGGTACCAGAGATGCTGGCTTATTAGAGCCTGAACCCAGAACTCCAACACGGCAACGGGGCCCACTTCATTGGGCTGGGTGCTTACGGATACGTGGGCCTATGGAGAAAGGTCTCAGGTGATGTGGAGGTAAGAGTCAGCCTCCTATTTTTAAAACACCAACAAATAAAAACCTCCACTACGAAGCCCAAATCTGCTGCCAAGTGCTTTGAAATGACCAACACTCAGCTGTGCTAACACTAGGGTGCTTGAGTGGGAAGGTGGGCCGGTATATATGTAGGGGCTTCCTAGGGGCCTGACCTGGATCATGCTGTTGAGAAGCTTCACGTTGTCCCCATGGCTGGCTCCTGTCAGGTGCTGTGCCACCTTGTGGGTGACCTGCTGTGTGACACCCTGAGGAACACCACTGTCCAGGTGTAGGAACAGGAGGAGGTGTGACAGAAACCTGCCAAGAACATAGGACAACACACTTGACCTTCTAATCAGAAGTCAATAAAGTTTCCAGTGGCTAATTACTTATGAGGAAACAGAAAAATATTAAACTGGTCCCATCTGTAGACCAAAGCTCTTTTAGAGATTTCAACAATTCTTCAAGAATTTCAGAAAAATGGAAGTTTTTGAATTTAAGGTGGGTTAAAGGAATTCTATCTACCTGTAGAAGTATAGTGAACAGACAGATCCAAGACACATAAACACACACAAGTTAAAAAGCATTAGAGGAAAAACATCCCAAGCATCCCATTTATCCCCTCCCCACTCCCTACTCTCACAAAAGCAGAGATGTTTAGAAAATCATCCCACAATCTGGTACTGGCTGTCAACTTCATACAAGGTGGTGTAAGGGGCACTGGGCGCGGGGGTGGAATCCCACCACAAATAGGGAGTGCCCTCAGTTCCCTGGGTGTACTGGCTCCCGCCTCTCTCCTGTCTCCTCTGCTTCTTCTGGGTCTTGTGCCTGAAACACTCCCCCACACCTAACCTGGCAAACTCCTATTCATTCCCAACATCTCATCTACAATGTCCTTTCCCCAGAAGACACTTCCTGACCCTTCCCTGCTATCTAAAATACACCTAACCCATTAAGCCTCCCCCAAACCCTCCCTCTACACCCCCTTGCCCAACCACCCACTGCCTTCCATCCCCCCCACCAGGATGTGACAACCAAAAAATCATCTCTAGACATTACCAAATGTCCTCTGAGGCTCAAAATCACCCCCGGCTGAGAACTACCACTTTAGAATTACTTGACGTTATCATGAGCCTTTTTCCCAATCACATGAGCCAATATATCCCCTTCTTGGTGAAACCAGTGTGCACTGGATTTTTATCATGTGTAATTAAGCATCTTGATTAATACTCCATTCTTAATTCCCTCCCTCCCCAAGCAGCTACTTCTTTTACTATAAATCCCATTTACTTTTACCCATATGCAAATGCAACCTATAACACTACAGCATGGCCTTGCCAATAACACTTTGTAATTACCTCAAAAGTCTTGTTTCCTCAACAAGATTATGAGTATCTCATGTGATGAGCACCTTCCTATGTATCTTACCTGCTTGTAATAGTACAGACAATGAAAAGCAGTACGTTTTACTACTGTTACAATGGCAAAGCCATTTGCTGCTCAATGTCAGAAACACTATTCCCAGGTTTCATGGAAACAACTACTCTCTCAAATACTAATAAGCTATAAGCAATCTAAAATTAAATGAGAAAGGGAAGTATCTTTCATGAAAATAAAACTGGAATCATTTTAAGAGTTACTGTTCATCAACCTGCATTCTAAACTAGGCAGGAAGTTTTTTGCCTCATAAAAAATACACTATTGAATCACATCATTCCCTATTTTACTTGAAAACACAGTGGTTGGTCCTCCCTGGGCTATACCCTACTTACTGCTCGTTCTTCAGAAGGTAATACTGGCAAGGGTAGAACAAAGGCAGGATCTTATCCAGGACATGGACCACTGTTCTCAAATGCCTCGACTGGACCAGAATTCCTAACAGTGAGATGCCTTCGGCACAGAACTTCTCAATGCTACGGAAAGAGACAAAGGCAATGAAAATTCAAGAAAATGATGTTCTTCCAATGAGCCATCAGCCTACTTGCTACCCAGATGATCTCAGGTCCCCAACACATGGTGTGCATAGCCAAACTTCACACAGAAATACCAGCACCAGAACTCGGGAAGTACAAAGGAACTTAACAGTTCATCTGTATTTTCACTTTACAGATGAGAACGGTGAGGTATCATGCCCAAATTCACATAATTTCCTAGTGTAGGGCCAAAATGAGAACCCAGGTTTGCAAATTTCCAGTCCAGAACACTGGCCACTACCCCATTTTGCTTCCCAAATGGTGCTTCTTCTAAGAGCCATGGGGCTCTCATTGCGCATTTCCACAAGGTATTAGAGCAAAGAGAAGATTCAAAAGTGAGTTCACGCTGTTAGTATAAACTGGCAAAATTCTTCTGAAACCAATTTGCATAAAAATTGATTTATTCTTTGACTCACCTCAGAAAATCTATCTTTAAGAAATAATCTCAAATGTGGAGAAAAATATGACACATGATCCATGTAAAGATGTACTTTTCAAAATTATTTAAAATCACAAACTCAGAGGCAGAAATGATATATGTAAATTTTGGGAAAATCCATTCAATGAGAATATTATTGCATCATTTAAAAATAATGCATATGAGGGGCACCTGGGTGGCTCAGTCGGTTAAGCATCTGGTTCTTAGTTTCAGCTCAGGTCACAATCTCAGGGTCGTGAGATCAAGCCCCACATGGGACTCCGTGCTCAGCATAGAGTCTCCCTAAGATTCTTTCCTTCACTCCCCCTTTGCTCCTGCCCCCCAAATAAAATAAATAAATAAAATCTTTAAAAAGAATGCATATGATGTGCAAGGGCAACATGGAAAAATTCTACTACACTGATGCTGGGGGGAGAAAAAAAAACATAAAATGTTATACTTTTGATTACAACAACTAGTAAACAAGAATCATATAGAAGGGAAAAAACAGGGGCGCCTGGGTGGCTCAGTTGTTAAGCGTCTGCCTTCGGCTCAGGTCATGATCCCGGGGTCCTGGGATCGAGCCCCACATCGGGCTCCCTGCTCGGCGGGAAGCCTGCTTCTCCCTCTCCCACTCCCCCTGCTTGTGTTCTCTCTCTCGCTGTCTCTCTCTGTCAAATAAATAAATAAATAAAATCTTTAAAAAAAAAAAAAGGGAAAAAACACAGGTATGATATCACACCAAAATGTTCATTGTGCTGGAGAAGTAGAAGTAAGTGACTCTCCCATCTTCCTACTTCTACAGTTTGATTATACTGCTTTAATTCTAGGGTAAAAAGTCATTTCAAAAGATAAAAGTAATGATGCAAAGATTATACCACAGGGAGATGTTTATAATATTAGAATGAGAAACAAAGGATATACAAAATTATACATATAACTCTCAAAAACATCAAAGGAAAAAATACTGGATAAAAAGCAAACAGGAAAAGAAAAACCCAATGTTTCATTAGGGTAAGAAAGATTCTGGGTGATTTCTCTGACTATTGTTCTCTGTTCTGTGTGATGTTATATTCATGTACAACTTCTATCCCTGCATACTCTGCCCCAACCCCAAGCACATTCATAAGATTGTTTTAAGTTAGTTCTAGTATATATACATCCCTGATGACCACGGTGGATGGAGTTCAGCCCGCAAGAGAAACACTTTATTTTCACCTTCACTCCCGTTCGGGATGCAGTAATCAGCACCAAACAGTTATGTTTGGAGAAGACCGATAGTAGTATCAATGAATAAAGAGGTGCAGTCCCAGAACGAATACAAGACACGAGAGAAATCATGAAAGATTAAGTTCAGAGCACTACACTCAGAATCCACATGCCAGCCATTTGCTGAACAAGTTGAAAGTATTATCACACACTTAAGGCTCAACAAGTAAGTCCAGTACTACCATTATTCCCATTTTAGAGATGAGGAACCTGAGGTACAGGAAACTCGACCTAGTGAATGACACTTGGGTTACTGGAAAAAACGAAGAGTGTCTTCCAAAGCGCCTGTGTAACATCTCTCCTCGTCCTAGTGGATCAGTTCTACCCTCTTTCACCTGACTTTCAAATCTGTCCATCACACTTGGGCCCTACTCACCTACCTGGTCACCTCCGGTCACTCACGGGAAGCACGGGCTTCGGTCAGGAGTGCTTCCTCACCCCCCCACATACACACTCAGACACCTGCTGCTCCTTCCCGCGTTCATGCAGTCAAACACCTACTAGTCCAAGCTGTGGAGATACACAGATGACAAGACAATGCCCTGCCGTCAAGGAGCACGCAGTGCACGAGGGGAGCGAGACACTATCACACTGCAATACAGTAAGGGTGCTGCCCGGAGTGCACAGGTGCTGTGGGGGGATGGGGAGGGCGAGGCCCGTGGCTGAATTTTCAACACTGGGGGCACTAGTCACCTGGAGAGGGTAAGTGTCACCACTCTGCCCCCTAGCCTCGGATGCCTTCTCTACTTAAGACTCCTCTCCAAAGCTTCGCTCCTCTACGCAGGTATCCTGCCCTCATGATCTCTCCTTCCTTGAAATTCCTTCTGCTCATACTTTTGAGTGGTTCCCAATCCAGGCTGTACATCACAATAATCTGGAGAACTGGCCCCCAGACCAATTATATCTGGATTCTCACCCTCTTTTCCGTAGCTTTAGAATCACTCCGAACAGGACTCTAAAGAGCAGCAAGGGTGGAGAAGCACCGCTCTACAAACCTCATCCAGCCCACAATCACATCTTTAGCGCTGCCCACTACCTTCTGTCACCCAGCTCCACTAAACTGTCAATAACCTGAAGGCAGCTAACTAACAATTCCATATCTCTCCCACTGCAGAGCACAAGGTCGAACACAAACAGCTGATAGGACACCCAGCATCCCACTGAAAATACACGTAATGCGAAACAACATGCTGACATTGGGATGCTAAAGAAGTATTACAGTGAGTCTAAAATGCAAGAACCAGAAAGCATGTAGGTGAAAGAGATTTTAGAAAAACAGATAGGCTAGAAAAAATTAATACATCGTAGGAAAATGATCTTTTCCAAAACAAAAAACAAAAAAAACGATTTTTAACCAACTAAGAACTCATCCATTTACTTACGGCACCAGCTTATGGCACCAGCTACAGCTGTCAGCACTAGGGATGAAATGGTAACACAAGACAAACATGGTTCCTGAGGTTAGGACCTCACAGACGATCCCTGAGAAGACTGAACAGACAACTACAACACAGTGTGGCAAATGCGCCAGTGGAAGAAACAGCAACAGCTCTGGGCTCATGCCCGAGAGGCATGTGACCTGATCAGGCATTTCTTTCCCCTGGGCAGATTTAGCCCTTTAGTGGAGAAGCCTGAGTTGGGCTGCCATCACTTTAAACAAAATTCAATACAGATGACCAATTCTTTTTATGGGATCCGTATCCCAAGAAAGAGAAAACACCTACTGCTGACATGAACATTCCACTCTGGGGCACAGATATACTCTCTCCATAATGTATGAGGTACAAATCTGTCTTATATGAATTTGGGCAGCATTTCCCCTGGAGAAACCATTAATAAGGCTTATGATTTGGTCCTGATCACCATTAGGTAGGTTTGATGGAGGCCTCAGACCTTGGGGTGTGAAAAATGAGATCTAGAATCACTGACTGAGGTTCAGCAACCCTAGGGGCTCAGCCCACACTGTACCTGTGGCCCACGGTGGTCATAGCTAAAGCCAGGTAACAGCCGATGGGCATGCCCGCCTTAACAGCCTTCAAGAGAGGATGAAACGTGGGTGACTCTGTCATGTCAGGCACAGTGCTGGAGAAGGGAACAGTTGGACAATTCTGCTGTATTCCATAATCATTTTTGTGCAGTTTTAACCTCAAGATCAAGTTCCAGGCCCACTGGTTAAATGAGGTCTCAGGTGTCTCTCCATATCGAACAATACTGGCCAAATATGAAACCTAAAACAATTATTTATTTTAAAACCACAATTAGTCACATACAAATTAAATCAGTAAGTTCACCCGCCCATTTCCTTCTGTGATCGACAACATCCTCAAAAGAGAGGACATACTACTTACCAGTACTCAAGTGTTTGCAGCACTCAATTAAAGCAATTTCTCACAACTACCACTTCTGCTTACTTGCTAGTCACTCTGTGAACCTGATCTGAGTCAGTGCAAGCAAAGGAGCAATAATACAAAGGTTGGTACACAACAAATGGTGTCATGATAAGTACATTTTAACAACCAGCTGGAGCGTGGGAGATCATTTACAGGGTTTGTCAATTTTGGTAGTGTAAAAACTCCCACCATGGTCAGGTGCAAGCTACGAACAGGTTAACAACCTGGTTTGCAAAGCTCCTGAAAATTCAGTCCATTCTCCTGAGCCAGGACATGCCAGCTCCAGCTTCCACTGAATTCTACAACACTGAAATGGTCATATGTAAGCTACTTCTCAAAGAAAAATCTTTATCCAACCACAGAATTCAATTTCAGGATCTTAAATTGCCAGAAATGGTCTTAGGCAATCTAAGGGTAAATACTGTAACTTTATCCACCCGGGCCACTTAAAATAAAGATGTTCTCAGTATAGAAGAAAAGGAAATACCTGCTTCATACTTTCAGAAAGAAGCCCGGCATACGGCTTCTGTGCAAGGTATTTCTGGTACGCTTCAAGAATCATTAAAGCCACTTCAGCATGGACTGCTTGATCCAGATGAAGGGTACCCTTTCAAAGAGAAAAATAATCACAAACAAGCCATCTTGATTTTTTTTTTTTTTAACATGCCCTTGAACAAAAAGACTAGGAAAAATAGTAAAAAAGGATCTTGGATGTAGAACTTAAGCATTCCAAAAATGACATCCCCTAACAATTAAGTTATAAAATGACAACAGGAAAAAACCCTGAAATCTTCAAGAACCATTAATTGCACTTAGATAGGTTTGAACCTGACTCATCTTGGACCCCAGGTATATCTTTGAATGTAACTCCCCCACCCTAGAAGCTCTATAAAGTCTTTGGGTTACAACTTTAAGGGCATTGCCACAAACTGGGAAATTGTTCAAGTATTATTAAACAGGAAAATATTTAATAAATTAAGTCTATATTCCCTTTCATTATTCTATCATCAGTGAAAATGTAGAAGATACTCAACAACACAGGGGCACCCGGGTGGTTCAGTCAGTTAAGCGTCTTACTCTTGATTTCGGCTCAAGTCATGATCTCAGGGTCTCTGCTTCAGATTCTCTCTTCCTCTCCCTCTATCCACTGCCCCACACCACCCCCCCATCACACATGTGTGCACTCTCTAAATAAATAAATAAATAATAAGTAAACCTTAAAAAAAAAAGATACTCAACAACACAGATAAAATATTCCTTCAGGAGCTTGAAGTTGCCTATCGAATTTCCCATCCAATCTTCCTTTGCAACCTGAAGAAATACATTTCTTAATCCTTTAACGGAAGATGACTTTCCTAACTAATGAAGGATCGTGGAGACTCTCACAGGGAAGTCTTCACACAGCCAGATGGGAGAGGAAGGGCCGAGGGGAGGGGGGTTCTACTCACAAATCAGAGAACGTGAAGATGAAAATCAGCCCCCTATAGCTCTCACCCACCAGCACTGGAGTGGGAGAAGCTCCAAATGGACCCAGGGGCAGACCCAGGTGGCTAGGGACACCCAGGGAGAAAAGCTGCCTGTTCCAGTTTTCTCATCTGTACAACAGGGGTCAAGTACATGCAAACCTCACAAGACGGCTATGAGGACTAAATGATTTGCTGAGAATAAAAGCTGGCAGACAGAGAGGGCTGAGTTCTCTCCCATTTTCCCTGTATAATATCAAAACATTTTGATCTAGGAGCTAACTAATAAGGTCTAGGGTAAAGGGGAAGGAAAGTTTTTTGTTTTTTTTTTTAAAGATTTTATTTATTTATTTGACAGAGACACAGCGAGAGAGGGAACACAGCAGGGGGAGTGGGAGAGGGAGAAGCAGGCTTCCCGCTGAACATGGAGCCCGATGCGGGGCTCGATCCCAGGACCCTGGGATCATGACCTGAGCCAAAGGCAGACACTTAACAACTGAACCACCCAGGTGCCCCAAGAGGAAGGAAAGTTTTAACAGTCAAAATCATTGACATGGCATCTTTGGAGACATATGATAGGTAGCAAACTCTCAATAATAATAAGCTATTATTAACAAAGCTATTAATAAACTATTATTAACAAAAACTACCACTGCTGAGTACTTAATGTGCACCAAGAATTGTCCTAAATGCTCTGCACGTCCTAACTTGCTGAATCCTTACAACAACCCTACAAGGTAAGCGTGTTAATATCAATGCTGACGGATGACCAACTGAAGCCGAGAGTTCAGATGCATTCGGGGTCATGCAGCCAGGAGGTGGCAGAGCTGGGAACAGAACCCAGGCATGCAGCCTGCTTAGAGTGCCGGCTCTTAGCCAATGCACAGTGTTTTAGGAGACAAGTGTGGCAGTGACAAGCAAGACAAAATGCAGGAGGAAGAGAGACCAGAGTCAGGAGGGGAAAGCAGGAAGAACTGCAATAAACAGCTAGAGATAACACAACAGATACAAACGGTCTTAGGAAAAAGAGAAGAAGTTTCACTGTGGAACAATTTATCTTCATGTAAAGGATGGTCACTCTGCAAAACAGAATTAAAGAAAAGATCCTAAACTCTGACACAGCTAATAGAATTTGCAGACCTTGCAAATGATAATTGGAAATGTTTATGTTTTGAGAAAATGCTCCTTTAAAACTGATGTGTATAGAACCTCCAGTCTCTAGAGAATGGTTTTAACACATACCTGTTCACCAAATCCCCAATTGAGTCCTTCTAGAATAACGCAGGCCAATTTATTCTTCACCATTGCCAGGTTATAATTCAATAACCAATCCCGAATCACAGCTCTCTCAGAGGCAGACGGTCGCCAGAGATACAAAGGCAGTTCTTTAAACAAGTATAAAGAAACCTTATTTAAAAGAAAATGATGATAATTAAGATCGAAACTTAAGGACAATCCTGTATTACTATAATATTATATTATTAAACTGCTTGCAAAAATTTTTTCCAAAAGGAAGAGGGGTTTTGTTTGATTTTTAGACAAATGAAATGAACATCATGGACAACCAAATAAAATAAATATTAAAACTAATGATACACCAAAAGCACATTTTGCTACCCTTTGTAAAGGTCAACAATTTTTTATTTATATATAAATTGATATACTTCCATTTAAGAAAACCATTTAAGAATACCAAGACCCAAATTTAAAGCCATGATAAATGAGGAGATGGTCATTCGTTTTACAAAAAGAGTGAGCACTTTCGATAATTATTTAAATAAACAAAAAACAGAAATAGACTCAAATACAGAGAACAAACTGGTAATTGCCAGAAGGGAGGGGAGTAAGGGGATGGGTGAAAAAGGTACAAACTTCCAGTTATACAATAAATAAGTCACAGGGATGAGAAGTACAGCATAGGGATTACGTTCAATGATATTGTCATCACTTTGTATAGTGACAGATGGTGACCACACTTATCGTGGTGAGCATTTCATAATGTATGCAACTGTCAAATCACTATGCTGTACACCTGAAACGAATATAATATTGCATGTCAACTATAAAAAAATTATTATTTCTTCTGTGGCATTTAAAAAGATATTTCTGTTAGCTTCCAAGCAATCTGGGGAGGAGGGACAAGGAGTGGATGGAGGTGAAGAGGAAACAAGATCAACCAAGAGTTGGTAACTGTTGAAGCTGGATGATGGGTACACAGGGATCCACTACCCTATTCTTTTACACAGATTTGAAAGATTCTATAATAAAAAGTTTTTTAAAACCTGTTTACAAAAAGTCTATAGCATCACTTTCTGAATAACATATCCATGTGTGCAAATTAAGATAAATCTGGGTTCACTCAATAGTTTGCTTTAAGGGAGACTGATCAGAAGAGCAATTCATTTTATAATGTCTAGAACAGTGCTATCCGATGGAAATATAATGCAAGCTACATATGTAATTTTAATTTTTCTAACAGCCACATCTTTTAAGAGTTAAATGAAACAAGTAATATAATTTTAATAATATATTTCACTTAATCCAATACATCCAATACATTATCAACATGTAATCATTACACAAAACTGTGACATGTTACATACTTTTTGTTCATACGAAGTCTTTGAAACCCAGTGAGTACTTTACACTTACAGTACATCTCAATTTGGACTAGCCACCTTTTAAGGACTCTATAGTTACATGTACCTAGTGGCTACAGCATGGGACAACGCAAATCTAGAACATACATACTAGTTTTTTTCAGGTTCCTGCACTGCTCCCAATGAAAGGCAAAACAAAATGTGAAAGAACAACAGAAACAATAAATTTTAAAGAAACCTTTCTTTTCCTTTGTGTGTGTGCACTCACATAGTTAAATTTTCATGAGGATTTGTTAATAAAGGTCTTGAATATTCTGAATAAAATGGTAAAATAGTAATTTTAAAGATGGAAAAATCCTACTTTACCCTGTGAGAATCTGAGAGAAAGGGCAAAATAATGGTTCTAGAACAATGAGTACAGCAATGAGATCTGTCCAGAAAAACATCTATCCCAGCTAGATAAAATAATGGTATAGCATGTGTCTGTCCACCAAGAATCAGAGTGTGGCTATCGTGAAAGGTCCTAGGGACGTTAAAAGGTTGACAAGGGAATATTACCAACAACTTTATGCCAATAAATTCAACTAGTTAGATGAAACGGGAAAATGCCTTTAAAAGCATAACTTACCAAAACTAAGGAAAAACAAAAATCTGGACAGCTCTATATTTGTTTTAAAATGCAAATTGTTATCAAAGGGTTTTCTACAGAGAAAACTCTAGGGCCAGATGATCTCACTGGTAAACTCCATCAGTCAAGTTAGAATTAATAGCAATCTTAAAAAACTCTTAAAAAATGGAAGAGGAAAAAATGCTTCCCAACTCATGTGATGAGGCCGACATAATCCTAAAATCAAAACCTAACAAAGACATAACAATAAGACTATAGATCAATATCCTCATAAATATACATGTAAAAATCCTCAACAAAAAATATTATCAAACTGAATCTATCAACATATATCAAGAATAATACACCATGATCAAGTGGCTTTTATTCCAGGAAACAATAATGGTTCAACATTTGAAAACTAGAACAGTTTAGAGCCCACAGATCACTTCCGGGCTCTGGGGCTACATCTGATTCCTGATAACCCCAAGGTGACAACAAAAATATTCAAAGCTATCCTATTCATCTAAAGGCATAGAGGGTTTGAACAACTTACTCCAAAAATGTCAGCAAGTTCCCAGAGCACAAAGGAACTATAGGTATAAACAGAGAATGGAGGCATCTTTTAGATGTGCTCTAAAAACCTCATGGTCCCAATTTTTACAGTTAAGTTAAACATATCTCTGGGCACAGTTTACTACTTGAAGTATTATGACCAAATTTAAAATATAGGTGTAGCCCAAACCAGAAAAACACTTAAGAGAAAATGGTGATGAGCTCAACCAAATGGAAAGAATCTTGTGACCCCCTATGTATATTTCTTTGGGACTCATCCCATCAGATAATCACTCAAACTGAACAACTAAAACCATGCTCCTGTATATTGCATATAAAAGGCCTTTCATCTCAACATAATCATATCACAGTGGGATACAATGCTTTTCTCTAAAGTACTGCTGCCACATGGAAAACAGTATGGTGGTGCCTCAAAAAATGAAAAACAGAATTACCCTATGTTCCAGCAATTCTACTTCTGGGCATATCCCCCAAAGAATGGAAAGCACAGTCTCAAGAGATAGCTGTACACTCATGTTCGTAGCAGCATTATTCACAGCAGCCAAAGGGAAGAAGCAATCCGAGTGCCCACCAACAGATGAACAGATAAATAAAATGTGGTCTATACTTACAATAGAGTATTATTCTGGCTTAAAAAGGCAGGAAATTCTGACACATGCTACGACATGCACAAACATTGAGGACAAAATGTTAAATGAAGTAAGCCAATCACAAAAGGATAAATACTGGATGGTTTCATTTATATGAGGTACCTAGAGTAGTCAAACTCATAGAGAGAGAAAGTAGAATGTTGGTTGCCAGGGCTGGAGAGTGGAGGATGGAGGGAATGGGGACTTACTGTTTAATCAGTACTGAGTTAGTTTTGCAAGATGAAAAGAGTTCTAGAGATGGATGATGGTGATGGCAGACAGCAAAACAATGTGAATGTACCTAATGTCACTGAACTGAAAAAGGGTTAAAATGGTATATTTTTATGCTGTGTATAATTTACCACCATTAAATTTTTTAATGTAAAAAAAGTACCATGTACTCTTCCAAGGAAAGCATGATATATCATTTATCCTTCATTTAGAAACAATATGTCTCGTGAACCAATCTTTCACTGGAATTTGCCCATTTTTGAATGTGATGAAGTAATGACAGTTATCAGTCATCTATCCTACAGGGATAATGCAGTGACTATAAGACAGAAGGGCCCTTTTCAAATACCTTACAGAAAAGTACTTTAAATGTTCCTCTTCAAGTTATAACATGTGAATACCTGCCATGTGAAAAATTCACACATCATAGCCTTCTTATAGATGAGGAAAAAGATCTTCATTAAGTGTATGTTTTTAAAAATGGCACATCAGGGGCGCCTGGGTGGCTCAGTTGGCTAAGTGTCTGCCTTCAGCTCAGGTCATGATCCCAGGGTCCTGGGATAGAGTCCTGCATCGGGCTCCCTGCTCCACAGGGAGCCTGCTTCTCCCTCTGCCTGCTGCTCCCCCTGCTTGTGCTCTCTCTCTGACAAATAAGTGAATAAAATCTTTAACAAATAAATAAATAAATAAATAAATAAAATGGCACATCCATACAATGGAATATTTGGCCATTAAAAGGCGTAAAGTGCTGACTCATGCTACAACATGGATGAACCTGAAAAACATTATGCTAAGTAAAAGAAGCCAGTCACAGACCACATATTGTGTAATTCTGTTTGCATAAAATGTCCAGAAGAGTCAAATCTATAGAGACAGAATGTAGATTAGTGATGGCTTAGGGCTGCAGGGGTTGGAGGGACAGAGTGTAATAGCTAAAGAGTTTGTGGTTTCTTTCTGAGGTAATGAAAATGTTCTAAAATTGAGAGTGGTGATGGTTGCACAACTCTGAGAATATACTAAAACACCATTGACTTACATGCTTTAAATAGATGAACTGTATGGCATGTGAATTATATCACAACACACCTGTTCTTAACATCGACAAAAAATACAAAAGGGATTGTGACAAATGACAGAAATAAACTATATGTGTCTTGTTCAACTTAAATTACCACTTTTAATTCTGCTTTTGGCTGATGTAAATAGGGCCATCCTTCTTAATCAGGGTTGTTTTCTTCCAAGTATAAAATATAAAAATTATGACAGCCAAACAAACTTTGAAGTGCAAACTGTTATTAACTATAAACTACAATTAAAAGAAAACCCTGTTATTGAGGGAGGTGGGAAAGCCACTTGGAGGAGATTAAAGAGAAACAATCACAGCTTTTTGTACGAAGCCGCTAACCCCAAGCAGGCCTGGTGAATGGCAGAGCCTGGGACACAGTACATGCTCTCTTCATCCAGCTGCGCCCGTGACTCAGTCATTCCCAACAACCTATTTTTCTCATTGCTCCATGAATGCAGAATTTAACAGAACAAAAAAAGCAAAACAAACAAAATCAGTGCTCTTACCATTCCCACCTGGTCAATGGTGTCTTGAACTCGATCCAAAATGATAGAAATCATCTCAGGGTGAACAGCTGTGATGGCCCCTAAGAGCTCTCGACCAACCTTTGAAAAAGTCTCTCTGGTAGACAGGGTGACATAAGATACCTAAAAGTGGGAGGAGGTGGAGATTGCACTTTTGGTCAATTACCAGTCAAAACACAGTTCCATAATTCATTTAGGATGCTTTCAAGTAAAGGAGAAAGAATCTCACACTGAGCCTAGGGTCACACCATGTTCAAGAAAGATGTCAGACCTTCGGAGGGCAAACTGTCTACCCTGAGGCTGGGAGTCAGGAGGGGCAGGGAAGCAACTATGTAACAAGGACTCCAAGTTCCCCAAGTCTGTCTGTAGCTATAAAATAGGCCTTTTGGTGTAAAAACTTCTTTAAAATTGAGAAAATTGCTAAAATGATGAAA
The DNA here is from genome assembly GCF_004348235.1 of Phoca vitulina. Classification (NCBI taxonomy): domain Eukaryota; kingdom Metazoa; phylum Chordata; class Mammalia; order Carnivora; family Phocidae; genus Phoca; species Phoca vitulina. Next base: position 27,195,357 of record NW_022589730.1, on the reverse strand, counting down.
ATCAGAATGCATTTCATAGAAATACCTATTCTCTCCTACAAAATAAGATCCTCAATGACAAGAGCTTCTAAAATAGCAATGTTCAATTCACCAACTTCCCTTAAACAACGTATTCCAAAGCACAGGCTACAATCCACTGATGCCAAAGCAAGCAGATTTTTTTAAAATACAAGGGAATAGAACAGAAAAATAACAACAGAATAGAAAAAGGTGAGAGTGCATCTCAGTAAGATTAAGTATTGCTTCAATTTCATACATGTACACACACACACACACACACACACACACACGGACACACATAAGCAGAATCAGAATGTAATAAACAATGTAACTTTTACTGTGAGTACTGGCCAAAACCCTTGAAACATTCAAGAGCACAAATGTTACTTTCATAAAAGACCTTGTTCTAGAATGCCACTTACTGTATATGAAAACAGTCCTACCCCCCACCCCCTGCAATATTCTCATACCATGAAGACAGTCTGGAATTCCAGATGGATTTAGGCCTTAACTTCATGCATAAGTACAAAATACAAATATAAGAATAGCCTAATATTTGATCCTGGAAAAGAACTTTAGATCATCCAGGTCTATCATTTTCAAACTGGAGTACTGGGGAGAAGGTAATAAACTCAGATAATCTTCCTCAAACATAATTTTACTTTTAAGTTTACTTGAATAGTTTGGAAGAAATATTTTTTAATGAAGATAAACAGATAAATTACAACCTAAATGGAAAATATGCATCTTTTTAAATATATGGGTTATGTCTCTAGACACTCAGGGTCCAGAGTCCACTCTCATCCTCCCTTAGGGATGGCTCAGTGAAAAGACGAAGAAGGAAAGGATCTCATCCCAGCCTGTCATTTTATAGCTGAGGAAGCTGAGCCCAGAGTGGTGGGGCACCTTTCCGGCTGTGAGATGGGCAATTGCTAGCAGAGTTAAAACAAACCCAGGTCTTCTACCTGAGCGTCAGTACTCTTTCCACCATCTCACTTAAACTGGCTTGGAAGGGGCGCCTGGGTGGCTCAGTTAGGCGTCTGACTCTTGATTTTAGCTCAGGTCATGATCTCAGGGTTGTGGCATCGAGCCCCGTGTCGGGCTCCGAGGTCACTGGGGAGTCTGCTTGAGATTCTCTCTCCCTCACCCTCTGCCCCTCCCCCTACTTGCCCACTAAATTAATTAATTAATTAATTAATTAAATAAAACCTTTTAAAAAACACAGAAATACACTGGCTTGGAAGCCAGGCCCCCGTGTTACTGGCAGTGTTGTGGGGTAGAGGGCAACAGACAGTGTTAACACCCAAGTGTCAGGCTGTGTCATCAGACTGTCTATTCCTCACCAAAACTCACGCATCAAATGTCAAGAGACAGCAGGGGGAAATGGAATGAGTATGATTCATATTTTCAATACTCCTTACAGCAAAATGATATTCCTTTGATTTTCTATCTCCTTCCATGAGTGTGGACAGTACAAGTTCGTCACATTTTTTTGGTAAAGCAATCCCAAAAGAATCAATGCACAGATAATCCCCATGAACACATTTTTTAGCTGATTTCTAAAACTTAATATTCTAACCTCATATATCTCCAGAACAATAATTTTTATGAAGTCTTCATCCACATTGGTTCTTCTGGCCTGAGCCATCTGAGCAAATGTAGTCAGAAGGCAAATCTCTTCCGAGCTATTCATGGAAGACAGACACTTCTCAAAGTTCACAAAGTGTTCTGGGTCTGCAAGTTCAGGGCAAGAAAATTAAAATAGGGAAAGAATGAAGATATATCACTTTTAATCACTCTTCCAGAGAGAAAGAAGATATAAAATTAAAAGATATTTAGAAATATTTAAGATTCTTTGTTCCAGAATGGATTTCTACAGGCTTTGGGGAAAAAGGCAGGGACAAGATGAAATTCCAACTCTACATATAATGTAGCCTCAGATGTGACACTTAACATCCCCAATTCTCAGTTTCTCTATCTGCCTTAAAAGGTTGTTGAAAATTAAATGACACTAGTGACTAGTGAAGGGTTTTGTCACCGGGTGAGACCCCTTCAAAGACACACTTGAAACAACTTAGTAACTGTCAGCCAAATGACTGATGATGACCTTACTGATGAAAACTGCTAGGACTAGCAAAGCACTCAGCACAAACACAGCACTCATTCCAAACAAAAGAGATTTTCTTATAAATGAAAATCTGGGGTGAGAAATTAGTTATTACCATGAAAGCAATACTGCTAAATGTGATAAACAGTACACAGTGTGTTTGTTCTACCAACTTCTCAGAAGATGCAATATAAGCAGTATTACATTTTGTCACGAGCGGGCACAACTGACAAACAGCTTTGGGATCCATGACAGAAAACTAAATGCCACAAAGGCAAAGATACAGAGGAAAGATAAAAAAAAAAAAAAAGTCTGTTTAAAAAATATATTCCCCTGATGGAATTTTCACAGTAAGAAGGCAGTAAGTCTACACTTCTTTCCATGTGTTTACACATTTGAGAAATCAAAAGTAGTCCATCAAATGTCCTGTATTTTCAAAATAACTCCATGGGGGCATTTACAACCCAATTTTCATTTCCCATCCCCGAGCTGGGATCATAACAAGTTACTACCCAGAGCATTTCAAGAATAATGAAAACTGGAATTAGCATTCTAATATATCAAAACAATAAAGCAATCTTTCGAATTTCAAAATCATTACATGTGAGTACACAGAGTAAAATACTCTCTTAGTCCTTCTAAAAATGAAAAGAACAAAGCCATGAAGAGCAAAGGCACACAGGGTAGGAAAAAATCTATCCGCACACTTTAGCCAGGCTGTACCTTGGAGCTGCTTCTTGCACTCAGCAGGCGGGAGAGTGACGCAGAGCTTCTCCAGATTCCCACTCTCCACCTGGTGCATGAGGTAGAAGAGCTTCCAGAGCATCTGGACCGACAGCGTCCCAAAGGGCATTTCCGACATAAACAGCCAAATGCCAAGTCTGCGTGTTTTAAAGAGTAGGAATAGTTTCATGTATCAGTCACCTTCACCACACTGAGAAAGCAGGCAGACCTGCTTTGGTAGGAAAAAAAAGTTCTTAAATCACAACACAGCCATTTTTCTAATATGCTTCGGCCATCAACGCCTCAAGGACGGGTAAGAGTAACAGCAATACTCACACAGCACTTCGTCTGTGCCAGGCACTGTTCTAATCACCCTGCCATACAGATCATCTCACTCCGTCCTCACTAAATCCAAGGCAAGTATTACTGATACTCTCCCCAATTTACCCATAAGGCTACTCAGGCACAGAAAGGGTAGTAAGAGGCAGAGCTGTGTTTTGAACCAAAGATCTTTTTAAGGCCTGGGTGACAGAGAGGCACTTAGATGTGGATGTATGTGTCCAAGCCTGTGTGCAGGACTCCATCCATATCTGACTTTGGCAATATCATACCCTTTATCGGTGGTTCTCACACCAGAGTGGGCAGAAAAATCACAGGAGACTATTCTAGGGGGGAGGAATGAGTAAGGGACAGGCGGGGGCTAGGTAAGGAGAGATAAATAGGGGGCTACGTGATCAGGCTCACAGAAATCCCAAAAATGTGGAGGTGTGGGGGAAACCGGAGATAAGGGAACAAACCAGACCACCCTGCCCTAGGCCTGTGGGGTGGGTGTCTTTTTCATGATAATCACTTGTGACCAACAAAGAATAACCAGACCCTAAAAAGGAAGTAAGCCATTGAAGGTGTTATTTCTAGACCTTGCTCAATGGTGGTATAAATAGAGATGTTAAAAGAATTTAAGTTCCCTGGTTAGCTTTCTACAAAAGACCAACCCTAAAGGCCCTCAGTGGCAACCCTGTAGGGATCCCTCTCACTCTTGAGAGCTTTTTCTATATCTTCACTTAATGAACTTCTATCGCTTTACTCACAAAAATAAAATAAAACCACTGGGAAACTTTGTGGAAAATGCAGATTCCAAGGCCTGCCTACAGAGATCCTGACTTTGTAGGTCACAGCTTGGGCCCAAGAATTTGCAGGTCCTAGTCATCCCAGTTGACTCAGACTCAAGTGCTCCTTAAACCACACAGTGAGAAATGCCTCAGGTTGCTGTAATTTACATACACATACAAACCACAACAATCTGAGAGCAGAAACCAGGTTTTGTTTATCTTTGAATAAACCACAATGTAACCTAGAGTCTTATATTTTAATTATCTACTACCTAAACCAGTATCTTGCAAACAATCAGCACTCAGTAAATGCTCATTAAAATTTGGTTATGTGAATTTTATCTCAAAAAAATCTTGAAAAAAATAGGGAGGCACTCAAAACTGTTGCTCTATTTTGGACAAACCTACAAATTGACCGATTACAAACAAAGCTTATTAAGAGAAAAAGAAATTAAAGTACATGCCTGACCCACATCTATGGGGCATCATGCTGCTAGTGGCCCAAACCACCACTGACCTAGATTCTGAAAAGCAATAGCTAGACTCCTGAGCAAAGGTTGAAGAAACTGTTCAGTTCAGTTGGGCCAAGCTTCTGTCTTATTATATAATTATCCCTAACACCTCACATAAGACCTGACACTCTTGTATAACTTATCCCAAAACAGTGAGAGGGACTTGCAGAGGCCTTAAAAGTAATGTCACAGGACTGTGTATTTCAGGATACGAAATTCCCCATATGAAAGATAAGCAGAAAGCCTGGCTTAGGTTTTTACTGTCTTTTGGTTTTGTTCTGCTTTAGGTTGGGGGATAACCACTGTTAGAAATTTCTATTGGAGTGCCAAATAAATTTAAATGTCATGGCTTTAAACATCTGATTCTCATGTAATCTCTTTCCTAAGATAAGTTATACTCAAGAATAACAGTTCTTGGTATTTTAAAGTTTAAAATGATTATCACCTTTGTGAATTACATGTATAATTACAGGACAGTTCGCAGCTCAGACTCTAGGAGCGGGTAACTATGGTGAGAGCTTTCCACCTCAGCTAAGCGGCCACAATGACGAGTGACAGATCAGAGACAGGAGACTATTCCTGACCCCCCGCAGGGTTCTGCACAGGATCCAGTGCACCTCATGAGACCACCAAATTTATGGACAACATAGTCATGAGTAAACAACCTAGTGTAACGAGTAAAGATCAATTTCTAAGCCCAAGTTCTATTTATCTTAGACCCATGCCTTCTGAGTGCCTAAAAGTGCTTAAGACTTAGTCAAGGAGTTCTGCTATTTCTCTAAGAGAGCAGTTTTTCTATTCTTCATCTGAAACCACAAAAGAACCACCACCACTTACATCTAAAAGGTCCTTCATGACTTAAAAAGTATTTCCATGTATTACTGCATTTCATCCTGGGATCATATCCATGAGGTCAATGGAACAGGGAGAATCATTACCATCACCTCCATTTTATAAATGAACACAGTGAGAAGACAAGACTAGGTGACTTGCCCAAGGTGGCAAGACTCAAAGCCACTACACAACACACAATAAATACGGGCTGAAGCTGAGAGGTCCAGGCAAGAGGGAGCAGCGACAACTCAGAAGGAGGCAACGGTGGGGAGAGCCGGCAGTTCGTGAGTGCGCTGGAGGCCGCGTCCCCCAGCAGAGGGCACAATGCTTGGCAGAACTTGCTCCTACACTTGGCCAGATACTCAGGGAAGACAGTGCAGGAGGCACCACTGTGCCCCTGCCTCTGCCCCAAGAGCACCCTGGGCTATAAGCAGCAACAAAGACAACATGATCAGGAGACCGCATTTACACAGCTAAGACAGGGGACCAGGACCCGCGAGAATCCTCACAGTCAGAAAACTTCAACAATAAAATGGGCAAATCAGGGGCGCCTGGGGGGCTCAGTCGTTAAGCGTCGTCTGCCTTCGGCTCAGGTCATGATCCCAGGGTCCTGGGATCGAGCCCCGCATCGGGCTCCCTGCTCAGCGGGAAGCCTGCTTCTCCCTCTCCCAGTCCCTCTGCTTGTGTTCCCTCTCTTGCTGCATCACTCTCTGTCAAATAAATAAATAAAATCTTTAAAAAAAAGGGGGGGGCAAATCATTTGTACTATGCACTGAGCACCTAATCTGCCTCACTTAGGCACTGAGACAGGTGGGAAATAGAATTCACACCTTGTTCAAGGCTACCCCAAAAGTTCAGGGATGGCAAAACTTGAAATATCAGAATCGGGTTATTTTAAGATTGAAAGAAACCTTAAAAAGAGCATTTCAGTCACCACTATAGATAAAGAAACTAAAGACAATGAATTTGCCCAAGATAAGAAACAGATGAAATACACTTAGACATTACTATAAGAGATGTATTGTAGTCGAGGACTTTCACACAAATCTTCCTCACCAGCCAAGGAGCCATTTCTCAATAATTATCATCACACTTCTTACCTTTTGGCTTTCAGCACATGTAGGACAGCTCTCAAAAACAGCTCATCAAATTCAACCTGTAGTTTCTCCATGGAGTAAGGCTGCTGGGCCAAACCCAAGCCTCGGTTGTGGCTCACAAACTGTGCCCAGTGGTCGCTCACATAACCAAGGGTCATCCTGAGCAGGAGGAAAGGCAATACGGCACTTTTCTTTAAATTCATTAATTTCATTAATGCACTCAATCCTGGCACCTTTATATTACATTTGAAGCACTAACTTATTCAATACATATTTATGGAACACCTACTATCTTCTAGGCTCTGAAGAGCATTCAGTGAGGGGACAAGCCCTACCCTCATGCAGCTTACATTTAGTGCAGGGCAAACAGACATTAAACAAAACAAAGTAAAAAGTATAGTCTGTCACATGGTCATAAGTGACGATGAGGAAAGTAAGTAGGAGAGGGCACTAAAGTTTCTCGGGAGTTGGCCAGAGAAGGGGGGTTGGTTGGGAGCAAGAAAGGCCTCACTGAAGAGGGACATGCGAGTAAAGACCGGAAGAAGTCACACGGATATCTACGGGAAGAGCATCCAGGTAGAAGGAACAACCAGTGTGAAGGCTCCAAGGCGTGATCAGGATGTTGGAGGAACAGGTAAATGAGAGAGACTGGCTGGAGAGGAAATCAGAAAAGTGACAGGAAACCAGACCATGAAGACCAGGCCACTGTGAACCCTTTGGCTTTTACTCTGAATGAGACTGGGAGCAAAGGGGTGACATGAGCTATTGACTCACCATTTCCAGGGAACACTGGCTGTTATGAGAATAAGCTGAGGGGAGAACAAGGGCAAAAGCAGGAAGATAAGTCAGGAGGCTATTACAATTGTAATTAGGGAGAAATATCTGAGAATGAACTAGGGTGGTAGCAGTGAAGGTGGGGAGAAGCAGCTGGATTCTGGAAACAGCATGTTTCATTAGTTCAAAAGATGCACATCTTTCACACTGTAATCCCTGCAACTGGAATGTGTATTAAATTGATAACATGCCATATTTTTGTAGCATTTTTTCCTTAGAGGCACACAAAACGCATCTTCAGAATTGGTGGCATCTTAGATTTGATGACAGTGTTCTGAAGCTAGAGATGACAGAATCGGCTCTTACACTGGATGTGGGGTGTAAAAAGACAGAGATGACACCCAGTATTCTGGCCCGAGCAACCAGAAGAATAAAGTTGCCACTTACTGAAGATGGGAAGGCCAAGGACAAGTGGCTTAGAAGGTGGGACGAGGGAGGTCCGTTGGGTGTATTAAACTACAATGTTTGTGAGTCATCCAAGTGGAGGTGCTGAGCTGGCAGCTGGGCTTACAAGCTTAAGAGAGAGGCATGGGCTAGAAATAGAACTCTGAGAATCGTAATAGTATTTCAATGATATTTAAAGACATGAGAATGGATGAAGTCCCAAGACCAAGTTTCGATGGAGCTAGAAGAGGTCCAGGAACTGAGTCCTGGGGCACTCCGACATCAAGAAGTTTAGGAGTGAGGATGAAAACAACTAAGGAGGCAGAAAATGAGCAGCCAGGGAAATGGAAGAGAAACCAGGAGAATATGGGATCCTGGAAACCAAGCAAAGAAAATGTTTTAAGGAGAAAGTGAGCAACTCTGAGAAAGCTACATAAACTACAATATAATCAGCTGTAAATATTTACAGAGAAATATTACAGAGTGAATACTGACCTTAAAGCAATAATAACAATGTCTCTCCTACAGAGTTATTGGGAGAATAAAATGAGAAGGTATATTCCTGGCACATAGTAAACACTCAATCCTACATCACATATACGAACCCAAGGACAGGTTTTACCTTATTTAGCGAGCAGAATCAGAAAATGAATGTCTGAACTTCTGATAATAAGTAGATGGGCTTTTAGATTTAAAGAAATTACTCTCAAGTCACCAGCCATCCTTTCTCCCACCATCTCGTTTTCATTACATTCTACTAAAGGCCTTCTCAAGACCTTTAAAGTCACCCCCCAGCCTTGCAGGGCATCCTAGAATCATTTACCTGGCTTTACAAAGCACATGGATACACATAAAAAATAAATTAATTACAATCAATTTTGTTTTGGAAACATCACTGAAGAAGGGGAGAAGTTTTAGAGGTTTTTCTTTGGAGGGAAAGGAGGTTGGAAGAAATAACAGCATATTGATGTGCTGTAGGGAATGACAGTAAAGACAGAAACATTAATGATGCAGAAAAGAAGATACAAAATTAATTCAATAAAAAGCAGTACATTCTCAAAATTTATTCATCCTTGATAATAAAAGTATAAACCCATTTTTCAATCAAATAAATGATAATGCTTTCCCCAGCTCGAAACAGTGGCCACTGACAGAAGTCTTTGCAACTTTCTTCAAAGGGAATTTAACAGAAAATCAGAATAAGAATAAATAAGAGAGGTAACAGGGGCGCCTGGGTGGCTCAATTGGTTAAGCGACTGCCTTCGGCTCAGGTCATGATCCTGGAGTCCCGGGATCGAGTCCCACATCAGGCTCCCTGCTCAGCAGGGAGTCTGCTTCTCCCTCTGACCCTCCCCCCTCTCATGCTCTCTGTCTCTCATTCTCTCTCTCGCAAATAAATAAAATCTTAAAAATTAAAAAAAAAAACAACTTTGACTTAAAAAAAAAAATAAAAAAATAAGAGAGGTAACAGGAAAATAATGACACGAGAGAACTACTGCCAATCTTCCACAGCTAAGTGACAATTCCCAGGCAAAAGTGAGGAGGTAGAAGAAAACAGGGAGCAAAGGAAAAGGAGAGAGGCTTCAAAGAGGCTTCATTTTCTTTGACCGAGTTGAGTTCCTCTGGCCAAGTTCAACCCAGCAACTGCTTTGAGAACCTTGACTCCAAGGACAATTATCTAGCAAACCAGTTAAATCCGAGATAATTAACCAAATATTCTGACTGGAAGCATTTATAGAATTCCCATCTGCTAGATGGTGAAAGAAAATTCTTACTTCTATGATAAATCAGACCTGAATCGGACACCGAAATGTCCATCATCCCAATTTCACACAGTATGTGTGTCTGAGCCCACCGAAGGCAAACAGAAACAGATGCAGCAACAGCAGTATTACCTGATCATATAACCAACTCGCTTCACAAACTGCCTGTAGCGTGCCCTATTAAAGGTTTCTAACCCCACAGCCAGAAGCTCCACTAGTGAGTTAGCAAAGGCAAAAATTTTCATCATCTCTTGAGGTCTTGTTGTTTCAGGTGAATAATCACCTAGAAATTAATGGGAGAAAAGGAAGAAATTATAATTACTATGAAAAAACACAGAAGGACACGTGTAAACATCTCAGTGAGGAAACAAAGCCAAGGCAGAGAAAACGTAACAAACCCCACTGGTCTGGCTCTTCTAGCAACATGAAATGGGGAACCTGAGACAAACTACAAAAATAAAAACAACACATTAAAGCTGGGCGAATTGGGGGGCGCCTTGGTGGCTCAGCTGGTTAAGCATCTGCCTTCAGCTTGGGTCATAGTCTCAGGGTCCTGGGATCGAGCCCCACGTTGGGCTCCCTGCTCAGCAGGGAGTCTGCTTCTCCCTCTCACCCTCCCCCTGCTCATGTTCTCTCTCTCAAATAAATAAATAAAATCTTAAAAAGGAAAAGCTGGGTGATGTGCAAGCTAGCTGACCTTTCTGCATTTCAGCACTAGGTGGGAAATTACAATCATAAGAGAAAGGAAGGAAATCTCACTGAGATCTGATGCAACCATGTCCGCATGGTATGGTCAGGCACCAGGGAACCTGAATCAGGAACCTGCCCAAGATGGAAGGCTGGATGCTGAGTTCCTGTGTTGAGCTTGCCACTGTCCCATTTAACACATGACAAAAGAAATCAGTCTACCTTTTGCTTTAAACCCAAGAAGATGTTGAAAGAGTTCATGGAACGGAAACTGGGATAAAAGGATAACCAAGTCATCTTCATTAAGGAGAAGCCAACTGGTCTCGGGGTCTTCATCCTAAGGGAAAAGATGCAAAATCATGTCAGCTGATTTGATCAGAATGCACCATAGTCTAGAGTTACAAGAGCTAAATTATCACAGATGCAAGTGGTACATCATGTCCATGTGTCTCCATGGACTTCTCCTCCTACTATCAGTTCCGTAGATGGGCTGTAAACTCCCTGAAATTGCAAGCACAATTTTATGTGCACCTGGATTATATCAATTCTTCTGTGGCTGAAATTCTCTCATTAAATGTCCATCCCAAAGAAAATTTAAATAAAAAAATTCCTCTAGAGTGGGGAACCTTACTATATAGCTCAGTACTTTGACAACATGAATTAAAGAACCACACACTCGTCCAAGTTATTTTAGCTACAAGTCTCTTGCCCCCAAATCAAGGCCTACTGTAGTATTCAACTGTCTTATGGTGGAGTAATTTGCATTTGCTATAGATAACTGAAGCTCTATTGCCAATTGGTGCTGATAAAGCAGGTGAGACTAACAGATCATACATAGAGATTATATAGAGGAAAACTTTAGGGTTTTTTGTTTAATACCGAGCACTAAAGTCATCTTAGAAATTAAGTTGATTTGTGTTCTAAAATATGCTACATTCAAAAAGGGAATATTGTAAAAAGATCCGGACATCCTGAAGAATATATCACCTCAATTTCAACAAGGGACTAATGTAATTCATTCATAATTTCCCAAGCCACTTATTCCCCAGCTGCCAACCCCGCCCCATTTTAGGTTCTAAATGGCTAACAAACAAGCCTCAGAAACTCTACTTAGAGCAGTAGCTCTCAACTCTGGCTATACATCAGAATCACCTGGGAGGCTTTTATACACCTGGATGTCCGTGTGTGGGCCTGGGCAAGATTTGTAAGTTGCCCAGGCAGTTCTAATATACAGACGACATCAAGGAAGCACTAATGAGCATAATCCAGAGCACCTTCCTCTGAGTCAAGAGCACTCTCAACATTCTCATCTACTCCCCAAGTTCTTGAATTCACTCAATGGTCAGTGAGGGCTAGCCAGGGGCCAGGCACCACTGCAGGGCTCCCCAACCATCATCTGTCTCTGGGAGTAAATGCAGGAAACCTCCCAGAGAAAAGACTTCTCTCTCAGAGGAGAACACTCTCAGGGGAAAAAAACCTGTTCCACAATCTTTAAAAGACCAATTTGCACCAGCTCCTGAGAAGCTCTCTTCAAGGTAACTGTTGAGTCTCTAGCAGAGATGTCTGAAGAGTAAAAGGAGTGCGAAGGGGGGCGCCTGGGTGGCTCAGTTGGTTGAGCCACTGCCTTCGGCTCAGGTCATGATCCTGGAGTCCCGGGATCGAGTCCCGCATCGGGCTCCCTGCTCAGCAGGGAGTCTGCTTCTCCCTCTGACCCTCCTCCCTCTCGTGCTCTCTCTCATTCTCTCTCTCGCAAATAAAAAAAAAAAAAAAATAGAAAAGGAGTGCGAAGGGGCCCCCCGTTTCTGAAAGAGCACTTGGGTAAATACACAGACATGATCCCCACTGCTGCCACGGCTGTCATTCTGAGAACTGTCTGCTGCAAACCATCACTTCTTTAAAAAGAAGGAGGCTTAGTAAATCTGGTCCCTGGCCACCTTGGACAGCACATCAAGTCAGGATGTGAACCATAAAAAAGCACTAGGGCAGATAACTAGCTGGAGGAAAAATTCCTTACAGATACACTAACCCTGTGTACAGCTGAAAGAAAAATCAACAAGCACTATCTTGAGAAATTGGATTTTGATCATTCAATTCTCACCACAAATAAAGAACCATCTTCTACCTTGCAAATGAGAAGATATGGATAAGAAGTATTCGTAAGAGTTAAAGGCAGACCTTGCTAAGCTCCAGCTCTTTATTATACTGACTCACGTTACCTGATTGGGTGGGGGGGGATCCCAAGCCCAGGAACTTGTTACTACATAAAAGAAAATCCTAATATAAATTTTACACCATATGAAAATATTGCCAGGTTCCAAATTCTCCCAGCTGAACAGGAAGATATCCTACATGAGGGTGACAACACAGCACACTGGCTCAGAGACTCCACCATTCAGTGACCTGATCTGGGAAAAACCCTTCAGCCCCAGCACCTCGGCTTTCTCACACCAGTACCTGCGCCTCATGGGCTGTGGGCAGAAGTCAAGGACAGACCGTGTGACAAGCGCTTAGAACAATGCATGGCACGTAAGAGGAGCTCAACAATGATTAATCAAAATAATGCAGACATGACAAGTTACCTCTTCTCCTCCCTCATCTACTAGCGTCCATGTCCCCGATGCAGGCCCTGAGGAGGATGGCTTCTGCTCACTAGGCTTCATGTGGCACAGGAACTCCGCTCGATTTCTAAAGGACAAGGGAGATCACTCCAATCACATAAACACAGAAAGCCTGCATGCATGCACTCTGGATCATCTATTCAACCCTGCATAAGAGTCAGCCAGCCACCTAATCTTCAAATGGTTTAAATTAGCAAACAAGAAATAAGGACTGGCGAGAACTCAAGGCGGCTAAAACCTCACTAACTTCATTGTGCAGACCTTGAGGATTCTAGATTAGTAGTGACAAGTAATTGCAGAGAAGCGATTATGCTGGCCCAGCTCCCGCACGCATGGGACCTCGATACATATGGATTGCTGCGGGACCTCACCTTCAGCCAGGCCTACAAACTGTTGCCAGGGCAAGACTTGAGGAACCATGCTTTACTGAATAGAAAAGGATAATCTGCAGGTAACTCAGAAGCTTGTTTAGGGCAAAAGAGTACCTCTAAATGCAAAACCATTTTTAAGTCAAAATCCTATCTACCATGTGTTGGAGAAGCCCCCTGTCTCCAGGCAGAGAGAGAGACAACTGGAGAGAATTTCCTGCCAACCAGACTTCACAAGGTGTTGGCTAGACCTGATGAGCAGGTGTAAGTGGCGAAATTTCTTCTCTTAGACTACGACACGGTTCTCAGTCCTCTGTTCCTTCCCCTCTGGCCTGGCCCTGAAAAATTCACCCATTCCTTCCTGTTACAGGAACTTTCTCCCATGACTTCCAGTTCTGTAGGTCCACTGCTTCCCTTTCAACCCAAGGAGCTCCAATCCTGAAGCTCCAAATGTCCACTGGTATCTGTCCCTTGTATGTGTCCACCTGTATGCCTCAATGACCTCAGACTTTCCTCCTGTTAGAGTGTCAATGCCCCCACAGTCACTCAGGCTCGGACGTCTACAGAGTTCTGTTGGAACCACTCCTATTCATTATTTAGTCAGCTACTTAATCCTTTTCTGGGAAGATAACCTTTAGGTTCCCCTCCTTATCTTTCCCACCACCATTACCCCAACGCAGGCTCCGAGGCAGACAGGTTTTCCAGGACTGAGAGCCAGTGGTAATAACACTGTTCAAGGTCACTTAGACAGAGACTGTGCCTTCTCCCCCAGTTAAATGTCCTCTTGATGATGAGTTGGGATCCAGAGCCAGGAGAGCCAGAAGTCTATAACTGTAATTCAATTAAGCAGAAGCACATCTTCTTCTGCCTTCAGTCAATCCTAGCCTTCCTTGATATGACTTTTACCTTTATTCAAAAGCCCTCAACTGTACAGGGCCAGACCGTATCAAATCTGGATCCCTCAAAACCTTCTATAATCCAAGTCGCTGTAGCTATTCCACTGTATAACCATCTCCCATGCAGTTCTTCGCTCAAACCAAGCTGATCTCCTACCTGTCCTCCACACAGCCATCTTATCTAGACTCTGGGCCAACGCCTCTTCTCCCTGCCAATAGTGCCCTGCCTGCTCCTTCTCTCTGAGATCTAGCCCTTTCTTGCAACCCAGCTCATGCACCTGGAACCTTCTCTCACTGCTCTACCTCCTCTCTTCAGCCTCTCCAGTGCTAGCATGCTGATCGCAGCTTCCCAAGCAAGCACTTAGATCTTTGCACTTCTTTCCCTCTCTACATCTCTTCTTCTAAGGAAAAGATGATCTTTCTTGTCTCTCCATGGCACCTTTCACAATGACAATATACGACAGGAGAGGCAAACCCACTAAAAAGGAGGACCCAAAAAAGCTTAATTGCTTATATATAAGCAGTTAATAAGATCATCTGGGGACAAAGGGTATCCAACCCAAAGAAAATCTGCAATATTAAATTCTGGAATGCTGACACTTCCCTTAGCAGTTCTTTGGATCTGGGCAGTTTAGGAAGTCAATCCTTTGGTAGAAAGAAGCATTTCAATTTCTACTTCATAAAGCTCTTCCGTACTTACTTGACAGGAGACATTAGCAGGGCAAGGGACTGCATAAAATGAAAGACCCCTGATGGATTATTCAACACTTTGATCTGAAATCAGAAAAGGAAAAGGCATACTGTAGAAAACCGACAACCCAAGTATCCATAATCTTAGTTCACCAGCATTCTGACAAAGGGAGCGGTTATGAAAACAAAGATGGAAATGGCACGTAATCCACAAGCATGAGAGCACGGCTCTGGGTTACCTGGCAGTCCTGGTTCGGCTGCACTCAGAGCGGCGTGAGCTGAGCAGCAGACTTCAACTACTGTAACCATATAGGACGAAGCACAATACTGCTCTTTTAGTCCAAAGACAAAACAAAACAAAAAAATCCTCCTCCTACCTAAAGAGATTCAGACTTCTCACCACCAGAAATACTAAAGAAAAGGTCATGTGGAGAAGTTGAACCTGGCATGCACTTGGCTTCCACCCATCTGAGTGGTCGCTATGGGTAACAAAACAACCCAAAGGCAAGCAGCAGAGAAGAGAAACTGTGAACCATATAATCAGCACTGAAGGTGATTATATGAGAGCCGATCACACAGGCCTGGATCTCTGCTAGCATTAAAGAACGTGGAGATGCTCGTGGTTTCTGTTTTGCCTATACCAACTGTGCCGTGAGGCAGGTTAATTTAGGAAGCTGTGTTGAATATTACCAAAAAACAAAAAAAAAGTCCCAGTGAGTCTTCCTGCACAGAAATTTTACAGAACTAAATACTAGTGAATCTACCAAGCCAGACTACAGGGGAACTTTCGCAATTCTATCTTAATTTCATCAATTATGGGTGGCCCAAGAAGTTCCAGCATAAAAACGCCTGTGAATACATAAATATATACTAAAATATTTTAAGAATTTTATTTTAGATATCAGTATGTTTAAGTAGTTTTTTAAAGGAGAAAAAAAGCAATTTCTTCAGGAAAAATGTTTAACAAAATCTCTCATCCCACTCAAAATCAGAAGACCATCATCATACCTGGATGAAAGGAACAGCCCATTCACTAACACCAGCTGGGCATCGAAGAATATGGTTTAAAAGGAAGAAGTGATCGCCAGGACAGCCAACTCTTTGTAACACTGACACCTGAACAGGGAAGGACATATAGTTTCACTATTTAATAAGAAGAAAAGTGTATGCAGGGGTCTAGTAAATCACTTAGCCAATGTTTAAATATATGAATCTTTCAGAAGAATAACCAGAGATCTACTGTATATACACACATATATATAGTATATATATAGTATATATACAGTATATAACCAAAGATACACTATTAACATGTTGAGTTTCTACCACAGAGGCACATGGAGGCCTAAGAACCTACGAGTACTATGATAAAAATATCCTAAGTTGGGGCGCCTGGGTGGCTCAGTCGTTAGGCGTCTGCCTTCGGCTCAGGTCACGATCCCAGGGTCCTGGGATCGAGCCCCGCATCGGGCTCCCTGCTCGGCGGGAAGCCTGCTTCTCCCTCTCCCACTCCCCCTGCTTGTGTTCTCTCTCTATGTATCTCTCTGTCAAATAAATAAATAAAATCTTTAAAAAAAAAAAAAAAAAATCCTAAGTAGTTTCCCTGCAAACCCAGTTTTTATTATCTGGCAGAATACAACTTACTCACGTTCCTGGCCACATGTGAATAGATACAAGCCAAGTAGTTTAATCTAGTCTCAGTTTGTAATAGATTCTCAAATCCAAATAAGTATGCTTGGGACTTTACCACATATGTAAGAACTCTAATATTAACCTAAAAAAAAAGCACCCAAGGCAGCCCCATTGAAAACACAACCACTAAACAAATAAGCCTCCTTACACTTAACATCTTTCTTAAATCTCCCAAATCCTGACACCAGCCTTTTTTCTAAGTTTTTAAAGTATGATTGAATGCAACACTAGACACTAGATAATAAAAATAAATGATATGGAAGGTTTTAGATCAGCTACCTATATTCTAAATACATATCCCATCTTTAATTTAGCATGCTTCCCACATTTCCATTTCTTCCTAAGCTGAAGGTATGAGATTAAAGTGTATCAGAAAGAAAAATATTTTGTGCTTAATGACACACTAGATAAGTATAACTTATTTCCATGTGTCATGAACGAAGAAAATGTCACTAACACATTAAATGAATTAGCTGAAGAAGCTGTTGAAAAAAAACTAGAAGAAGACATAATTCTTCAATTATTTGTTCCCTTACCAATTTCTGCAGCCAGAGAAGAATATCGTCATGGAACTGAGTATCTTCATTAACCCTTCTGGTGAACATGAATAAGACACTGATGCACTCCTTTAGCTGACACAGGTCAGAGGGAAAGCTTTCTGTCTGTTTACAAGCTATAAATTAAAAAGAGGATTAAATGAGCCCCACATAAATGGTGTTTTGGAGAGAATTTTTAGTGTCTCTACCCATAAATTAATTAATTAACTAATTAATTAAATCTTTTCAAAATATTTAGTTCAGATAAAAATCCAAGGAGAAAAGTTGCATCAAAAATATCTGAATTTGGGGGAACCTGGCTGGCTCAGTAGGAAGAGCATATGACGCTTGATCTTGGGATTGTGAGTTTGAGCCTCACGTTGGGTGTAGAGATTACTTAAATAAACAGAACTTTTTTAAAAAATCTGAATTTCTACTAAATATGTAATCCAAAAAATGTTTAACTTTGTGAAGTATTACAAAGTAAGGGAAAATTAACTTCATCAAATCCATTTTTTATTTAAAAATCAGATCATTGATCTAATCCCAGCTCTTCGATTAGTTATAAAAACAATGAGGGGGAAGGATTTCTTTTTTTAAGAGAGAGAGGGAGAAGACGAGAGAGAATCTTAAGCAGGCTCCACACCCAATGCAGAGCCCAACGCGGGGCTCGATCTCACAACCCTGAAATCATGACCTGAGCCAAAATCAAGAGTTGGACACTTAACGAACTGAGTCACCCAGGCACCCAGGATTTTTTTTTACTTCAAATATTCCTAATATCTCCCCCAGAAATAAAAATTGCATAATTCAATTAGCTAATTCATACTTAACACATCATACAATCAAGGCTAGGGTTTTTTAAAACCCAAATATGATGAAAAATGCAGAACATTATAGATCCCCTGATGAAAGTTATATAAAACAGCCCAACAAACTAGACAAACAAAAACAAAGTACAAAAGATACAGGATGAAAAAGTACGCTATCAGTTTTACAATCAAAATGTATTTGAACTCTACTTGGTAACAAGCACATACATTAGGACTAAGGGACATTAATGATAAAAAGCAAGCTTTTTGGCTTCCCAGAGAAGCAGAGACTGACAGCCCCAGGGAAGGGAGACCTAGCACTGCTCCCAAGAAATGGTATGAAGGCAGATCTCAATCCTACTTTGGGGAAGGCAAAGTAAAACAGCTAGCACCAATATTCCCTTATAATACCAATTAGTACACAATCAACTCAACTCCTCACTTCTTTCCTCATTGCAGACCACGAGAAAGAGTGAGACCTTCACGATTCACATACCTCGGCCTTGAATTGTGAAAGATCTCAGAAGAGCTGAACCATTGAGTAAGGCATAAATATAAGACTCCACTTGCAACTTTGAGAGCACAGAGGTGTATGAATGCAGAGCGAGGGTCTGGTGGAGGTGCTCAGATTTGGCATCAAATAGCTTCTTTAGCTCCCCCAGTGCATTTTCATTCATCTCTACTCTCTGGTAGCGATGATAGCCTGAAACTTTCACTTGATCTGCACAGATACCCTAGAGTGGACAAAAGGGTAAAATAGGAAACCAGTTAACTCTTTACACTTGAAATAATCAGGCTGCAGGCATACGATATATTGGCTTCAGTACCACCTTCAAAGAGCTTATAAATCAGAGTAAGGGGACAATCCTACCACACAGGGAACAATAAATCAAATATATAATCAGGGGCCAAGAGGGATAATGCCAACCAAAAAGCATCACAAGGTCAAAGAAAAAAAAGAAACCCTAAGAAGAAAATAATAGAACTTGTCCCTAAGACTCTCACGATTGATAATCTTACCTTCAACTTTATAAACATGGAAGTCATGTGATATCCCCACAACTTCAAGGGACTTCAAAATATCTCTGTACCTACCCTCATCATTCTTTGATTCTGCTCAAAAGCAACCCCTCTCCTTTCTAATACTAACACCTCCAGCTGTGTTCCTGATTCTATCCTCTTTTTCAGTAGTTTTCAAATGTTCTCCTCTCCACAATCTCCTTTCTATGTACAAAGAGAGATACAAAGGTCCCCCAGTGAATGAGGATCAGGGATTGGGGAAAGCACGTGTTTCTCCTCGATATCTCCTCCAGCTTCCCTTCATTGCCAAACTTGCCAAGAGTGGCCTCCTTTTCTTTGCCATCCTTCCCAGGCCACTGGGAAGTGGCTTCCCTAATGGTCACCTTGGCCTCCACAGGGTCACATCTAATTGCCTTCCTGTTTCCTCATCTCTCAAGTTTATTCCATGGATCATCCTCTCCTTGACCCTCTCTACCCATGTGGATGTTCTTGGCATTATGCCCAAGGTTACAAACTAAATGGTCCACAGGATGCATCTGACCTGGAAACATTGCTTGGCCTCTACTCTCTATTTTGTTGCCCACATTCACAAATCAGGATACTTCACACAGAAATCCAGATTTCTAGTTCCTCTTAGGGAGTGAAAAGATGTGGCAATGTTGGACCAACACAACCATCACGGCAACAATCAAGAGCGGCTGCCCCCACTGGACCAGGCAGGAGCTTACCCATCGACCACCGTCCCACTCGGCCCACTTCACTCCTCCAGGTCACCTGCGTGGCCCCTGCAGGCATCTGACTTTGTGACCCCTACACCGCACTACTCTGGGCTAGAATAGGGTCAATGTGAGTACAAGCATACTCCAGACCTGGATGGTATCACAAGAGAAGCAGCTCCACTGCAAATCCCCCAGGCTCCCAAAAGCTTTACAGAACACCAAGATACCTGCACAGACAACTGTTCGTCCTTAAAGTGCCACAGTCGACTTTTCGCATTTTGGCAATCAGACATCAGGGCAAGCAGCTCAGCTTCAGCCAGCAGCAGCTGCTTCCTACATCGTGAGTAGTTCAAAAGCAACTCATAAAATTCATGCCTGTCCTGATGAGCCATGCTGTCGAATTCTTCTAAATACGACTCAACATTTTCCAGCCATGAACCAGGCTCAAAGATTTTTAGCTGTTCTTTAGTAAATGGTACTAGTTCTGGTTGAGATGGGAGCTCTGGGTAGAGTCGCTCATTACGAAACAAGGATTTCGCTGCCACCAAAGCTGGTGCTTCTCTAGCAATTTCGGCTGGCAACTGAGGATATAGTTTTTTCACTCTAGGTGGCTGAAAAATGTCTTTGGCTTCACAAGAACTCTGCAAGGGAACATTTTGTAGCACCTCTGAAGAAAAACCCAAGGCTTGCTTGTCTTTCTTTTTCTGAGTTTCTCTGACCTGTAAATTTTCCATTTCCTGCTGAGTATAAGAAAAATTAGATTGCAAGGTGCTTTCAGAAGGTCCACACTGTACCAACTTATTTTCCTCTACTTCTGTAAAGTTCTTGGGGGTTTCTACTTTGGTTCCGACATTGTCTCCAGGGTCAACCTTCAGCTTCACTGCATCATCCCCAACACAGGCTCTGACCTCCTCCCCTTCCTTTAGGGTCTCTGTGTTCCATGTCAGGGACCCTTCATCGCTTATAGTTAAGGAGGTGAGTGGTACATCAAACATTTCACTCTCGTTTTGTCCACTGGCAGCATTCTGGAGCTGGGAATCAGTTAACACCTTCAGACCGTCTCCTTTGAATCCACAAGCTGGAGTAGGGATTTCCAGCTCTCTGGAGGTTTTTGGAAGGGAGACTTCATCAGATTCTTCCCTCTGAAGAGTTTCAGATTTCTTCTTTTCCTAAAAATGAGATTTATAATGTGAAATAATTTATAATATAGTAATAATTGATGCTCTCAACATGAGAAATTCTTAAACTGTATACTAAATCTAAATTTTATAATTAGCAAATGGAGTCTAAATAAAATTCCTAAGCAATGTGTTTCATATTTCCTATTATTATTCAATTTCGACTCTGTTAAATTCAGGAGATTCACTAGTCTAATCCCAACAGAGAAAGACATCAAAAGCAGCAGCAAATTACGACTCATGAACAGAGGAGGAAAGTTTTAATTAGGTCATTCTCCATTCTCCTAGAGGTCAACAGAACAGTGTCCACATAGTGTAGGCCTCAATAGATTTATCTTCATCTTGACAAACATATTCACTTAAAACTCATGCAGAAAGAGTCAAAGAACTTGAGCAATAAAATAACATGAGTATTAGATTATAACCTACAGAATAAAATAAATATCATGAGTCCATACTGACATAAATAAATAATAAATGGGCAAAAAGTGACACCCCTCCCTACAGAATTCCAATCAATAAATGTAGATGGAATGAGAATAACAGAAAAGTCACCATTACAACACCATGGTAATAACTGCCACAGGCAAAATCTGCTGATGGATGCTAAAGTGAGTGAGTGAAAATGTAAGCAGAAACAAGACAGCTGGTAGCATCAAAGTATCTCCTAAATATTTAGTAATTACAAAGGGGGAAATAGTAAGGTTCAGTGGAGAATTCCGGCAAACAATACATTAACTGCTTAATCAAGATTGATAAGACCAGTAGCATATCCCCATGTGATGTTCTGAGAAGGCCTATCACCTCTTCAAGTATCCTTTCCAATAACATACAACCTCAATCTAATCGTAAAAATATACCAGACAAAAACTCAAATTAAGGAACGGTCTACAAAAGAACAGAAACATGGGGCCCCTGGGTGGTGCAGTCAGTTAAGTGTCTGACTCTTGGTTCTGGCTCAGGTCATCATCTCAGGGTTGTGAGATCGAGCCCCATGTCAGGGACTGCACAGAGTCTGCTGAAGTTTCTCTCTCCCTCTCCCCCTCCCCATGTTCGCTCTCTCCCTCTAAAATAAATAAATCTTTAAAAAAAAAAAAAGGAATAACAGAAATGTTATGGTCATCAAAGACTGAGGAACTAGCAGGAGATCGGAGGAAACAACAAAGACAGGACAACTAAATGCCCTGTAGGACCCTAGATTGGATCCTGGAATAGAAAAAGAACAGTAGTAGGAAAACTGTTGAAATCCAAATAAGTTCTACATCTGAGTTAACAGTTTTGTGCCAACATTAATTTCTTGGTTGTGACAAATGTTCTATACCACAGAATTTATGATTATGTGAAAGAGTGACATCAGAGGAAGCTGCATGAAGGGTATATGGAACTCTCCGTACTATATTTACAACTTTTCATGAAGTCTGAAATGATCTCCAAAAAACAAAGACAAAAAAAAAGTTAACTGTTAAAAGAAAGTCCAGTAAAATGAGGTAGGGTTTTTAAAAAAACACCTTAGGCATTAACACACAAACTAGATACACAGCGGGGTGCCTGGGTGGCTCAGTCGTTAAGCGTCCGCCTTTGGCTCAGGTCCTGGGATCAAGCGCCGCCATCGGGCTCCCTGCTCCGCAGGAAGCCTGCTTCTCCCTCTCCCACTCCCCATGCTTGTGTTCCCTCTCTCGCTGTGTCTCTCTCTGTCAAGCAAATAAATAAAATCTTTAAAAAAAAGAAAAACCCAAACTAGAAACACAGGAAAACATGCTGATAAAGAAGAAAAAAATTATAGGAAAATTCTTTAAATAAAATTGTTACACGCAAACAAACTGAAGAAAAATGACTACATCACCCTAATACTCCCCTTTCACTATGAAATTTTAAGAAGACAAACCTGACAGTTTCACAAGTTATCAGTGATTTTGGATTGTGCTGTCCAGCAAATGTCCAGCAAAAAAAAAGTTGACAAGAACCAAAAATGTAAGACCTTATATGTACCTAATATTAGGAAGAAAAGATAAACGGTTTTGAAATGGAATTTGAGGTCACTTGCTGGTAATGGCTACCAAACATTTACAATGGTGGTGACTGAAGAAGCAATGTGCCCCTCCAAAATTACTTTAATCTACACTGTGAACTGTGGATATCAGATTCAGATATGAGCCACACAATGCATACAAACGAGTTTGTCAAATTGCCTAAAATCATGAATAACAAAAAGCATTATACAAGTATTTATAAGAAAATGAAGAAGTGGGTCTGATTACACTGCAATGATGTTTAGCACACTTCTATAATAAACAGGTTTGTCAGACTGGGAGGTCAGAAAGAGACAATCAGGAGACGGAGGCCTATGGTTACTACAGTGAGAGAAATGCTGGTGTACTGGTCAGGAGAAAAGCCAAATTTAAGTGAGTTGAATAATCAAAATATAAAATTAAGAAAATAATTTCACTTATAATGAGCAAAGAATAAAATATAGAAAGATAACTTTAACAAAAGAATTGTAAAAGCTGTACTATGAAAATTGCCAAACATCATTAAAAGAAATTAAAGACTTTATAATTGGAAACACATCCATGTTCATGGATGAGATCACAATATTGTTAAGATGGTAATCCTCCTCAAATTGATACACAAATTCAACATAATCTCAATCAAAAGTCCAGCTGCCTTTTTTGCAGAAAATGACAAGTTGGATCCTTAAACTCATAAGAAAATGCAAGGGACCCAGAGTAGACAAAACAATCTTAAAAAAGAACAAAGGAGATCTCATACTTTGTAACTTCAAAACCTACTATAAAACTAGAGTAATAAAGACAGTGTGGTTCTAGCATACAGACAAATAGATCAATGGAAGAGAATTGAGAATCCAGAAATAAAACCTTATATTTAAGGTCAATTGATTTTCAACAAGGGTGCCAAGACAATATAACGTACAAGGAGCAGTCTTCAACAATGGTGCTTAACAACAGGATATCCAAAGACTGAAACCGGACCCTTACCTTCTTCCATCATGTACAAAAATCAATTCAAAAAGGATCATAGACCTAATGTAAGAGCTAAAACTTTAAAACTCTTAGAAGAAAACATAGGTGTGAATCCTAATGACCTTGGGTTACACATGACACTAAAAGTACAAACAACAAAAGAAAAAAATAAATTGAACTTCATAAAAATTAAAAATATTTGTGCTGAAAATGACACCTTGAAGAAAGTGAAAAGATAACCCATGGAATGGGAGGAAATAGTTACAAATCAATTATCTTATAAGGGACTTATATTCAGAATAAAAAAAAGAACTCTTGTAACCCAATAATAAAAAGATGAATAACCCAATTTAAAAATGGGCAAAGGATATGAATAGACATTTCTCCAAAGAAGATATACAAATGGCACATAGAAAGATGCTAACATCATTAGCCATTACAGAAAAGCAAATCAAAATCACGAGACGCCGTGTCATATCCAGTAGGAAAACTATTTAAAGTCAGATAATGGGGCGCCTGGGTGGCTCAGTCGTTAAGCGTCTGCCTTCGGCTCAGGTCATGATCCCAGAGTCCTGAGATTGAGTCCCGCATCAGGCTCCCTGCTTCTCCCTCTCCCACTCCCTTCTTGTGTTCCCTTTCTCACTGTGTCTCTCTCTGTCAAATAAATAAAATCTTTAAAAAATAAAGTCAAATAATAAGTGACAGTAAGGATGTAGAGAAATTAGAACCTCATACACTGCTGGTGGGATTGTAACGTGATGCGGCCACTATGGAAGACAGTTTGGCAGCTCCTAACTGTGGTGATGGCTGCACAACCTTATGATCATACTAAAAACCACTGAAATACACAGTATAAATAGGTGAATTGTGTCGTGTGTGAATTACACCTCAAAAAGCTATGAGAGATTTTTAAAATTTACTGAGTTGACAAATGAATGAGAAGTAAGGAAGCAGAGACTGGAACGTGGAACAGAGAAGATTCTTTTTTCTCTTTTCTTAAGCTGGAAGAGACCTCTGTGGTTGTTAAATGCTAACTGGAAGAGAAGACAAGGGAGCTGGAAGCAGCCACATGACGGGCCACAGGATCAAGGGCACAGCAAGCAACCACACCTCCTCCAACCCACAGGCCTCCAGAGCCTTCCTATCCAACCTATCCCTCAGGCAGTTTTTAACCTCCGTGTGTCCCATCTCACTCCACTCCAACCCCACCTCACTCAGCCCTCTCTCCCCACTCCAGGATGGCCCTTGCAATTCCAAATTCTTTCCCTCCACTAAACAAAATGAGGTCTCCAGCTGCTAATCCCAAACTTGCCTGCCCACTCCCAGCAGCCGTAGAACAGATAATGCAGCCAGAGAATCAAATGAATTTTTTAAAAACTTCTTAGCCTCTCTGGAAAGAACACACAAGATTTTGTTTAGGTTTTATTTCCCCTGGGGTAGAACTCAGTGCTTCTCTGGGTTTCTAGAGTGGAACCAAAGAAAACTCTCTACCTGTACTGGTTAGGGAAGTTAGGTCCAAAGAGAAATTAACCTGGAGTTGGCCCAAGGAAGGAGTGGGGGAAGGACAAAGGAGCTGGTGCTTTGATTCAAATGGACCATCCAGACCAAGGAAGGTAACCTGGAGGGAAGGATGGACAACCATTTGAGCTGATGGCAAAGGCCTGACGCTCCCTTGAGGATCCCAAGACAGACACAGGACCTCTATGGTATGAATGCAGAGAGAGAGGGGATTTGCTGAGATCATCACTGATGCCAGAGTCTCAAAAGCAGTGGTGAGCTCCCTGTGGTTTACTTCACTTTTCCAAAGCACCAAATAGGGGAGCAGGTCCTAAATGGTCTCCAAGCCCGCAGCCTCTGCCCCACCACCAATTCATTCCAAATGCCATTTTAACATTGGCTTCCGCAAAACACTGCTCTGAACACCACAAAGTCACAGCTCTCCACTTAATGAAAGACAGATTCTTACCCCTGGCACTCAGTGCCTTTGATGACTCAGTTATGATCACGCCTCAAGACAAAATCTTCCTTCAGTGACCACACCAACCCCTCCACACATGCTTTACTCTGAACTCCTACAATATGTACTTGTCATCCGGCCCTGGTTACAGGTTAATTTATCTTTAAATTCTGTCCCCCCCACATAAACCACAAGTATCTTAGGGCCAGGCACTATATCTTATGTCTTTGGATCTGATCTGCCTCTGACTTTTGACAGTGTTCAATAAATGTTTCCTGAGACAAGAGTGATGACCTATAAATCACAAGGATTTATTGAGTACCAACTGTACAGTGGGCTCTGTCCTAGGTACTAGAATAAAGAAATATAAAGAAATTTTTCAATTATCCAACAAATATTTATACTTACCCTATGCTCTGGCACATTCAGAAATCTATTTTTATATACCTCTCAGAAAGCAGAGGGAATATCCAATGAATTCAGAGGAAACTCAACTTTTATGCCAAAATCTGAATCTATTCTTATACTAAAAATATAAAATTTCACTTAAAAATAAAAAAGCCAGCTTCCAATTATTTTGCCTAGAGATAAAGATATAGGAGAACATACTGTATATATAATAATCATTATACATCACAAAATAAAATTCAAACGCAACTCCATGTGTATCAAGTCATGTGTGCAAAAATTCATACTTACATAATTTTATTTTAAGCAAAAGACACGTTTCTTACAACTAAAAACACCCGGAGATTAGGAATCTGTATTTCTTTACTTTTAATCTCCACCTAAGTTACATATAGGTAGAGAATAAATATTAAAATAATTCCACAGAAGGAAAAATAATCAAGCACTGATACAGAAATGGAAGAATTGTTAATAAACAAGGAAAAACAAACTTAACTACACATCACAGTAAACATGCTCTGGAGTGCTGTGTACATGTGGGAAAAAAACTAAAGAACTCACATAAACCACTACCAACAACTATCTCCAGGAGACAGAATTCAGGGCATTTGATTACATTTCTCTGTGTGTGTGTGTGTGTGTGTGCGCGAGGGCATTTGATTTCTGCTGTACATTTCTGTGTGTGTGTGTGTGTGTGTGTCCGCTCAGATGCACATACTTCTTGAAGCAATGAGCACTTTTGTAATTAGAAGAAAAATACAGAGTGTAGGTTCTGGGGCACCTGGGTGGCTCGGTTGGTTAAGCGACTGCCTTCGGCTCAGGTCATGATCCTGGAGTCCTGGGATCAAATCCCGCATCCCGCATCGGGCTCCCTGCTCAGCGGGGAGTCTGCTTCTCCCTCTGCCCCTCTCCCCTCTCATACTCTCACTCTCTCTCTCTCAAATAAATTTAAAAAAAAAAAAAAAAAAGAGTGTAGGTTCCGGGAAACAAATTGGAAGTTTCCTCACTCACAGTTCTTTCTCTCTGAGCTGGAGTAAGTAAAAAAAATTACAACTCCTTTCCTTCTGTAAAAATAACGAGCTGCTTCTTTATGAACAATGAAGGTTCAAGTTTATACATTTTGTAGAATATTTCCATGAGAGTATTCTAAAGACAGGGTCTGTTTACCAATAATGTCTGTATCCGCAGCACTTAGCACAATGTCTGGCACAGAACAGAATAAAAGGGCTTGGACACGTGGGTCTGTATGAATCAAAAGCTCTTGGGGCAACTGTACCAGCTCTCCTTGGGGTGTCCAGGGATGGTGTGCAAGTCAAAAGGCTTGGGGGAAGGATGTGGCCTCTACACTTTGCTCTGAATACAACATCTCCTGGCTGCCACCTCTTTCCTGCTGTATTAGCATTTTGCAGGCTTGACCTCTTCCTCCTCCTTCATACACCTCCTTCACTCAGCTTCTGGGACCCTACACTCTCGGGCACTGGGGACACATACTACCTCACTGGTCACTGCTCACACTCCTTTGTCCTCTTCTTCTCCTCTTCTCCCCAAACTCTTAAAGTTGGGGTGCCCCTGGGTTCTTTTCTTATCACCTTTCTATACTACGCTCATTCCCAAAGTAACCTAATTCAGTCTCTGGCTTTAACTATCTATATGCTAATGACTATATGCCAAAGACACCCAGATCTTTTTTTTTTTAAGATTTATTTATTTATTGGGGAGGGGGACCAGGGGAGGGTGAGAGGGAGAGGATCTCAAGCAGATTCCCCACTGAGCACGGAGCCCAGTGCGCGGCTTGATCCCACGACCCTGAGATCATGACCTGAGCCAAAATCAAGAGTTAGGTGCTCAATCGACTGATCCACCCAGGCACCCCAAAGACTCCCAGATCTTAATCCCAACCTGGAGCTCTCCCAAGCTCTAGATTCACATACCCAACCCTACCTTACATCTCCATTTGGAAGTCCAGTAGACAACGGTTTCAAAATTAGCATATTCATCACTTCTCGGCCTTTTGGCTAAGATCACGTGCAAAATTAGCATATTGAAACCTGAACTCCTGATCAGCGCCCAAACCTGTTCCACCCCCCACCTCCTCTGTCTCAGTCATCTGTGCCTGTTTTCTCTCACAGGCCAGATCCAAGCCATCAGCAAATCCTCTTGGCTCTACCTGCGGAAACTCCCAGACTTCAAACACTTCTCACCACCTCTCCCGTACAAGTCTGGTCCGAACCACTGTACCTCTTGCCTGGATTACTGCAACAGTCTCTTAAAAGGTCTCTGCCTCTACTCTTGCTCCTTTATAGTCTATTCTCCACACAGCAAGCACAGTGATCCTTTAAAGCATAACTCAGATCACACCCCTCCTCTGCCCAAAACCCTGAGGTGCTCACATACTTCACTCCAAGTAGAAGTTGCTACAAGGGCCCCCACAGCCCAGCATGACCTGGCCCTGTGTTAGGTTTCTGACATCATCCCACTACTCTCCCCTCCCTTACTCCGCCCCCTTCCCAGACTGCCTCCTTGCAGTTCTTGGGGCAGGCCAGGCAGGCCACTCCCTTAGGGCATCAGCCTGGAATATTTCTCCCCCAATATCTACATGGCTAACTCCCTCATCTCTTTCGTGTCTTTACTTATATGTCACCTTGGGAAACTGCAACCCATCCTTATCTCTCACCACTACTCCCCAACTCTGTATCCTGTTCTTTTCTCTTTTCCTAACACTTATCATCTCCTAACATATCATATATTTATTTTTTGTAGGGGGGTTGTTGGTCTGTCTTCTCCCTCGAGAATGTAAACTGCATTAAGGCCAGGTTCTTTGGTGTTCCTCTGTTATTTCCCAGGTGCCTAGAATAGTTTCTGGGTGACCAATGAGTGTTTGCTCAACAAATGAATGGACTTTGGGAGGTACAAAAGGAACTAAATAATATATAGCATCCCCTACCTTCACTCCTATTCATGGAAGGGAGCGACTAAGAAGTAGAAATCATCCAGGCTGAGAAGTAATAGGGGATGGGGATTTAAAGGTCTTTCCGGGGGCGCCTGGGTGGCTCAGTTGGTTAAGCATCTGCCTTCGGCTCAGGTTATGATCTCTGGGTCCTGGTATCGAGCCCCGCGTCGGGCTCCCTGCTCAGTAGGGAGTCTGCTTCCCTCTCTACCTCTGCCCTTCCCCACTGCTTGTTCTCTCTGTGTCTCTCAAATAAATAAAATCTTTAAAAAATAAAAAAATTTAAAAAAGAAAGGTCTTTCCATTTCATGATCAGCTTTCTGGGCCACATCTCAGTCTATCCTTAGCAATTACCATATGCTGTTACTATTAAGGAGTTGCTAGCATTCAGAACTAATGTTTGTGTACATCCCATGACTATAAAATATACACTGCATCTGTAGAATAAGTCCAAATCTAAAAATCTACTGTTCTTAACTCATAATCTACCAAGATCACCAAAGCCAGGGTCCTCTGAGGTGGGGGATATTCTAGTAGAAGATGGTACTAAAAGAATGAAAACATTACTGGGACAATCTCTTAGGAATGAGATTAACTCCAACCTAACAATGTGAGGTCATCTACCAGATGATTAACATTGAGGAATGCAGGTCAGCTGCTGGGTAAAAAAATCCACAAGCCACTCAAACTATCTAAAGGGAACAACACGTGACACTCCTCACTTCCTGAACTGAGTCCTGGAACTGCTCCATAAATAGCTGCCAAATTATACCACAGATAATAAAGATTTCATTAATATAGAACTTTATAATTATGGCCAAACTACAGCCAGCACTAAAAATGAATCTACTGACTCTAAAAGAACAATTTTTACAATGACAAGTATGAGGGCCTTGCTGGTGCTGTGAACTTTTTCCATTTGTTTTTTTCATTCTACTCAGAGGAAATTTACTGAATTCTTCTAAGTGACAAAGCTTGGAAGTATTCTTCAATACCAGCATCTATTCCTTACTCAACAAACATGACCAAGTGCATAAAGGGCTGTGAAGGGTACTGGAAACAAACAAGTCCTTGCCTCATTGAGGACACAGCCTGAGAGAAGAGTTTTTGACAAAATAACTACAAGTGAGACAAGTGACAAAAGGGGTGCAGGGTGTTACTGCAGGAGGGAGTAATGCAAGGGTCATGAGGGAAAGTTCTTCTAAGGAAGTACTGTTTTAGTAGGGACCTCATGACTGAGTAGTAGGTGAAGAGGGGCAGGAAGAGGTATCAGGGCAGAAGAAATAGCATGTGCAAAGGCCCTGAAGCAGAAAATATATATATATATATATATATAATTGAGAACCAAAAGAGATGGTAGTGGTAAACCTAAGGTTGAAGAGAAAGATAGAAGCCAGGTCATTTAGGGCCCTGAGTCCATGCTAAGGACTCTGGACTCTATCCGCAGGGTAATGGGGAACCTTTGAAAGGTTTTAAGGAGGAGAGTTATCAGTTTTGTTTTTTGTTTTGTTTTGTTTTGTTTAAAGATTTTATTTATTTAGGGGTGCCTGGGTGGCTCAGTTGTTAAGCGTCTGCCTTCGGCTCAGGTCATGATCCCAGGGTCCTGGGATCGAGCCCCGCATCGGGCTCCCTGCTCAGCAGGGAAGCCTGCTTCTCCATCTCCCACTCCCCATGCTTGTGTTCCCTCTCTCACTGTGTCTCTCTCTGTCAAATAATAAATAAAATCTTTAAAAAAATAAAATAAAAAATAAAACAATCAATCGGCTTTAGTTTACAGAATGGGCAGCAAGAATGAATTTGGAAAGGCCAGTTTAGCAGAAATCCAAGAACTCTTCCTTGGAGGATGGTGGTGGTAGGATGGAGAAAAACGAGCAGAATTAAGAGAATATTTAGGAACCACAACTGGCAAGACTTAGTGACTGATTAGATTTGGAGAGTGAAGAAAAAGTATGTGTCCAGGATTTCTGGTTTGACCAAATATCTCTGGAATGAAGGCCTCTTCAAATAAATTAACAGAGGGGCGCCTGGGTGGCTCAGTCGTTAAGCATCTGCCTTCGGCTCAGGTCGTGATCCCAGGGTCCTGGGATCGAGCCCCGCATCAGGCTCCCTGCTCCGTGGGAAGCCTGCTTCTCCCTCTCCCACTCCCCCTGCTTGTGTTCCCTCTCTCGCTGTGTCTCTCTCTGTCAAATAAATAAATAAAATCTTTTTAAAAATTAATTAATTAATTAACATATGTCTGTGAAAGAAAATTGCCTGAAATGTGTCAATAAAATGAGCAATTGGTTTTTCTTGACAGATTAAAAGCTTAAGGTTTTTATTTCAGAAATCCTGTTGCAAACAAAATAACTTGACACAGAATCCTCTTAACTGTTTTTAAGTATTTATAGACAGAGGGGCGTCTGGGTGGCTCAGTCGTTAAGCGTCTGCCTTCGGCTCAGGTCATGATCCCAGGGTGCTGGGATTGAGCCCCACATTGGGCTCCCTGCTCAGGGCTCCCTGCTCAGCAGGAAGCCTGCTTCTCCTTCTCCCACTCCCCCTGCTTGTGTTCCTGCTCTCGCTATCTCTCGCTCTCTGTCAAATAAATAAATAAAATCTTTAAAAAAAGTATTTATAGACAGACATATAGATATATGAATTATTTATTAAGCTACTGGATTGAGATTTTTGGCTTTACCTTGAGTTGTCAAACTGCATGACTTTGGGCCTACCATTTAACTTCTCTGGGCTTTAGTTTCATCATTCGTTTGGAAAAAAAAAAAAAAAGCTCTACAGAGTAAGATTTAACATTCTGCCCTCTACATGACTGATGTTTACATGTTATGCACTACCATATTCTAGGTTCAGGGACCTTATGCATGGTTCAGCAAGGGCTTTTTTTAATTCCTCCTCCATCTAGCTAGTTCTTTACCAGCCCAATACAATGAAAAATTATTTCTCTTAAATATGCTTCTTAAATTAGATAGCAAAATGGCTTTCACCCCAAAGAGTAACTCCTCACAGGCCTGGGTATGCCGGCGTGCATAACTCCATTACAGCCTTTTTAAAATGCACAATGAAACAGCATCAATCATTTATGGCTTATTAAATACAGTATCTTTGAACACCTGTCTCCTGCCAAAACTTTGTTCCCATGAGAAAATCAGATTTGGGTACCATTTTTAAGGTACACTTGCTCTGCAATATCACCCACTTGTCGGAAAGGAAATTTCCAGTAATTGTAATACTACCCTCATTATTTCCTTAATATAAATTCAGTTCCAGGTAAG
Organism: Phoca vitulina; assembly: GCF_004348235.1. Taxonomy (NCBI): domain Eukaryota; kingdom Metazoa; phylum Chordata; class Mammalia; order Carnivora; family Phocidae; genus Phoca; species Phoca vitulina. Next base: position 27,163,219 of record NW_022589730.1, on the reverse strand, counting down.
CCATAATAATCTAGGTCCAGTCATCCAGGGGCAGCATTTAACCTGTTCACTGTAAAATAAATGTCATTTCAGGAAATATACAGGAGAAAAATTAAAACCCAAGCTGCACCTGAAACAAAACAAACCAACAAAAGTAACCCAGAAAATTCAAATCCATCTCTACTGTGTGAGTCCTGCCCTGGTTTAATTTCTGGACATTCGTCCCCCATCATAAACGACCAGGATAATGAGAAATAAACAGCAGCAGCACCACTATCACCTTGAATTTCAAAAGTGAAAAGGTACATCGCTACAATCTTTCTATCTGTCGCTATCCATAAAGCTCTGCCAGAGGGTCCATGCTATGCGTGGAGGACAGGTTCCTTCCCTCTTTGTGCATGAGAGGACTGAAAATGTTCCCAGGTGTAAAGGACAAAAGAGACAACGATGAAGCTGGGGATTGAAAAGATGCTCCACGGCAGGAACCCAGACCCAGGTGGGGAAAAGTCAAGAAGAAAGCAGAAAAGAAAGAGCCCACTGAGATCAGAGGAGGAGAAGGAAAATAGGGCTCCTGACCAAATCTGGCAGGGGAACGTGGAGATGGAATAGATGAACAGGACTGGCGTCAGTGGGTGGTGGGATCAAATACTGGGAGGTGCGGGCAGAGACTGCGGACGGCTCAGGAAATGGGTAGCCCTGGCTGGAGAGGGAGGCCCAAGAGAGGAAAAAGGAGACAGGGCGCATCCGCCACGGTCTCGGGAGGGTGGCGGGGAGATCCTCACCTTGGTTTTAGTCCGGCTGCCCTTGGCCTTGGCCCGGCGCGGGGGCCTCACCGCCTCGGCCATAGACCCTGCGGTAGCGCCGTCGCCGTTTGTTTTTGTCAAAACCCTGCGCTTCCCACAACCTGTCCAGTTCCGGCCGCCGGACTTATCACGTGACCGGGCCTCCACCACTCCCGGAGAAGGGGCGGCAGCACAGGGACGCTACGGGCCGCGACGTAGGACAAACCACTCCAGGAAGCACGTTTTTTTTCCCTGAAGGATGGTGGCTCCGCCCCCTTCCTCAGGCCCCACCCCGTACCCCGTACGCGCGGGTTCGTTCGGTTGTGTGGAGCCCTGGTGCCGACTGTCGGGGTTGAGAGTGCGTCTGTCTCTCCGGCCTGCACTCGGTGTGGAGCCCGGGTGCGCTGGCATACCTCACCCCCGCCGGCTTAAAGGAGTCCGGGGAGGTATGTTTATTTATCAATCTTCTTTTGACCTGTAGTTAAGTAGATCCAGTCAGCCTCAATCTCTGCTTTGCGCCCGTGATGTGCCCTTGAGATTTCCACCTCGCTTCCCTCTTTTGTAAAGGGGAACGATGATATTTGATGAAGATTAAATGTGCTAATCGTGAAAGGTACTTGTGGAGCGACAGGCATGTCAGTAAATGGAAGTTATCATTACTATACAAATTGCCAGACAGAAAATAAGACACCTGTCCCGAGAAGGGCAGAGAAGAAATAAGACACATAAAAGTTTTATTATAGATTTTCCATACCTTGCTTCATTTTTAAAATTCCAGATGTTAAAAACCTGGCCCCTTCTCCCTTCCCCAGCTGTTCAATTTCTTTTTTCCAAAGCACTTAGTGCCTCTTAAAATACTATATAATTTGCTTTTATGTTTGTGTCTGTCAGCTCCTCCAGAATGTAAGCTCTTAAAGGGCAAGGGTTCTTTGTTTTGTTCCCTGTTGTATCCCCAGGGCGTCCACAACACGGGCCAGCCTAGAGTAGATGCTCAATAAATATTTGATGAATGGAACAAATGAATGTGAGTTGTTTTGTCTGGTGGTGGGGTAAGATAGTTGAAATGGCTTCTATGGGAGGAAAATAAGACTATCCACCCACTGGTGGCATATCCTAGAATGAAAAATCCAGGAATATGATATGAGAAATGGGAAGCACTTAAGAGATATACACTGCACAGTGACTTGTTTATGAGCTATTTGATCATATACAGTTTCACATATTTTGAAATCCTCAACAACAAAAATGTTATCAAGCCGCTCAGAACGCACATGCACTTTGTATACCTGTGTGTGTGTGTGTGTGTGTGTGTGTGTTTATTTATTTATGTGTAATGGGCGAGATTTGGCAAATATGAACAAAATCTTTTTACCACCTTTACTACCCATTAATTTTGCTGGTGTTTCTTCAGGTCTGGAATACCCTTTCTGGTTTAGACCAATTCAATTCCTTTTTGGCCTTCGAAGTTCTCTATGTGTTAGTCACTACTTAGCAAAACAGAACTGACCCCACCTTCACTTTCTATGGTTCACAATTTAGTTGGGAAGCAGACACAATGCATAGATAAATTGCGATAAATATATCACAGCCAGGCCACCTGGGTGGCTCAGTCGTTAAGCATCCTCAGGTCATGATCCCAGAGTCGTGGGATCGAGCCCTCCATCGGGCTCCCTGCTCAGCGGGAAGCCTGCTTCTCCCTCTCCCATTCCCCCTGCGTGTGTTACCTCTCTCGCTGTGTCTCTCTCTGTCAAATAAATAAATATCACAGCCTAAAGGGAAAAGCGGCATACTTTGCATTTATAAACTGAATTTTGTAAAAAAATTTTGCAAAAAAAAAAAAATATATATATATATGTGAACTGAATTTGTTAGACCTTAGTACTGTAAGTAGTTAGTTTTGCTAGTCAGTTCAGGCAATAGAAGAAATTAATCTATATTAAACTTAATACTGTAGTTTTAAATGCTTGAGGGAATTTAAATCACAATGGGACCAATTGTTTAACAAAATTTGGTCTATTGAATTTGAATGACCAAATGTTAAAGTTCCCTCTTGAAAGTGATTATTAAAATTTATTAGATTTATAAATAGAATGTTGAGATGAAATAATAGAATGTTGAGATTTATAAAGATAAAGACTTAAGAAAAACTAAATTAAAAAAAGAAAAAAAAACTAAATTTTACAATGTATATGACTAATAAATTGAACATTAATTTTGAAATAATTTAAAAGGTCAATTTCAAAAAACAAAATAACGATAAATGTACATAAACGCTACCTGCAGACACCCTAAAAAATGTACATTGACGGCAAGCATGGTTAATCACTTACCTAATTTAACAGTGAAGGGTTTGCTACTAAGATTCTTGGGCAGTAATCACCATTTCCTGAGCTCTTACTATCAGTCAGGAACTGTTCTGAGTACTTTTCACATAACTCATTTGATTCTCATAACAATCCTGCAAAGTCTTTTGTTTTATTGTTCTCATCTTATAGACAGGGACTAAGGCTCAGAGAAGTTAAATTATTTGCCTACGGTCACTCTAGCGAGCTAGCCTGAGCTAGTAAGTGGGGGAGCTGGGATTTGAACCAATGCAATTGTACAGTATAAATAAATAGACTTTTTTTTAAAGATTCTATTTATTTATTTGACAGAGAGAGAGCACAAGCTGGGGAACGGCAGGCCGAGGAGAGGGAGAAGCAGACTCCCCGCTGAGCAGGGACCCCCCCCGATGTGGGGCTCAATCCCAGGACTCTGGGATCATGACCTGAGCTGAAGGCAGACGCTTAACTGACTGAGCCACAGAGGCGCCCCTAAATAGACTTTTAAGATAGGTAGCTAGGCTTACTCTCTCCATATTTGTGATACTCTAAACTTACACATTGGAGCTGAGATGAATATCAGAAATATTTCATTTAAAAGATACTGGGTTAGGGGCGCCTGGGTGGCTCAGTCGTTAAGCGTCTGCCTTAGGTCATGATCCCAGGGTCCTGGGATCGAGCCCCGCATCGGGCTCCCTGCTCTGCGGGAAGCTTGCTTCTCCCTCTCCCACTCCCCCTGCTAGTGTTCCCTCTCTCGCTGTGTCTCTCTGTCAAAGAAATAATAAAATCTTAAAAAAAAAAAAAGATACTGGGTTATTCAGAACGGTCACAGCATTGACTGTTGGGTATTGGTTTCATATATTTTTTCTTTCCTTCACAAAATTCTATAATAGTTTTAAATTTTAATATTCTTAAATGTATCTGCAAGCAACATAAAGTACAACATAGAAAAACATGTAATAGAAAGTTAACCCTCCTCTCCCTAGAGTTAACCATTATTAACAGTTCAGTATGTATCCTTTCAGACATTCTACCCATGTACAAATATTACATTCTTAAATACTCAATGTCCATGTATATATTGTCTGTAACCTTTTAATTAATAAATTCTGGAGATATTTCCTTGTAAGGAAAATGGCTCTATTTCATTTTTCCCTTAATTAATTAAATATTCCCTAACTTTATTTAAACACACTTCTGATGGCCATTAAATTGTTTCTGATTTTTCACTATTAAAAGCAATGCTTAGGGGCTGGCTCAGTCGGTAGAGGATGCAATTCTTGATCTTGGGGTTGCAAGTTTGAGCCCCACGTTGGGTACAGAGATTACTTTAAAAAAAAATCTTAAAAAAAAAAATGCTTACAAATTACCATACTTGTACATTTTTTGTGCATGTGTACTTCTATAAGATAGATGCCTAGCTGTAAAATTGCTGATCGAAGAGATATTCTCAATTTTAATTTTAATCAGTATTTACCAAATTTCCTTCCAATGGGTTATATTCATTTTCATTGCAGCTTTCAGAATTTAAAATAATTTTTGGGGCATCTGGGTGGCTTAATCAGTTAAGCATCTGCCCTCGGCTCAGGTCATGATCCCAGGGTCCTGGGACAGAGCCCCACATCAGGCTCCCTGCTCAGCAGGCTCTCTGCTTCTCCCTCTCCCTCTGCCTGCCGCTCCTACTGCTTGTTCTCTCTCCCTCTCTCTCTCTCTCTCTGCCAAATAAATAAAATCTTAAAAAAAAATTTTTTTTAATGAAATAATTTTCAATCTCATGAGAAAAATCCCAATTTAAAACAATTACCAGGCATTCATAAAAGGAGTATAATTCACATACTATATTACAGTATTCCAAAATTTCGTATGAGCCTGATTCCTAAGGCAGCCAGCATCTGGAACAGTATTTGCCATAACAGGGGTTCAATGAAAGCTGCTGCACTCAGGAAGGAGCGCTGGGTAAACCTTTCTTAAACTCCCCTATGAAATTAGATTCCAGAGGCTCTGTTGCCATCTGGTGGTAATTTCCCCCTGATGACACCTCCTCTGACATGATTTCCGAGAAGTCCTCCATTCTACAGTTAATTACTTCCTCAGTCTGTATGAGGCATTAATTATTTCATCATCCGTGATTACTAAACATATTTTTTAAAAAATTATGAGGAAATCACATTATTTCTAAATTTTTTTCAGTTTCTTGAGACAATTAGCTGGAAGTGCAAGTACCAAAAATATCCTGCCTACATTTTTTTGAAGACTCTTACATAGACGGGAGCTCTTCTATTAACAGACTTTTGCTTCCACAGGAAGCAAAACATATAAAACTTATCTTTTTTCTATTATTTCCCCTCTCGTAATCTTCCCCACTTAAAAAAAAAAAAAAAGTTAAATGAGTCATAGAAATGGTGAGTTATTTGTACCCCCCAAAGCATCAGATACCTGCTGGTGTCCCACTCATATCTCCTTGGCATTTATGATTTCTGAATATGCAGATCCAAACTCCAATTGTCACATCTTTGCCTCAGAGCTCCCTTTGGCCACGTGTATGCAGGTGCCAGGGAAATACTGCATCCCCCTAAACTGAAAGCAGCCCTCAACCACTGACAGATGGGGATTGACATATAAATACCATTATGGGTTGAATTGTATCCCTCAAAATGCATATATTGAAGTCCTAACTCGCAGTACTTGAGAATGTGACCTTATTTGGAGATAGGATCTTTAGAGAGATAATCAAGTTAAAATGAGGTCATAAGGGTGGGCCCTAATCCAATATGACCTGTATCCTTATACAAAGGTGGAATTTGGACCAGAAATATGCAGAGAGGTAAGACAACCATCCACTAGGCGAGGAGAGAAGCCTAGAACAGCTCCTTCCTACACAGCCCTTAGAAGAAACCAACTCTGCTGACACCGTGACTTTGGACTTCTAAACTCCCCAACTGTGAGAAAACACATTTCTGTTGTTTAAGCCAATCAGTGTGTGGTACTTTCTTATAGCAGCTTTAGCAAACTAATACACACACCCTGCTCCCTCACACCTGGCCTGGACTAACACTGTGATCTGTGTTCTGTGCTGTTTCCCAGAGTCCCCCATGGGATTCAGCTCCAATTGCCCACAGTGGCAACTTCCTTGATAACACAGTCTTTATTCACTTCCTTCTCTTCCCTTTTTCAGTTCCCATTTCACTACTAGGTCCACCTCTGAAATGAACTACTTGATCTCGAACTCTCAAACTCTTGAACTCCTGGTCTCCAGGCCTCCTTGAGGAACCCAGACAAGACTGTATCAGAAACGGTACTCAGATGTCAGGATGGCATTCTGGAATCAGACCCCTTCCCAGCCAGATGGTCACAAGATCTCGCTGCTTACGGAAGTGGAGTGAGGGGTGATGACCACTGACCTGAAGCATCACAATTATTGGAGGCCTCATCTGTGGGGACTCAGGGCAAGATTCAGGGGGACAGTCTTATACAACATTCCTGACATTTGAGAAATGTGGGGTGAAGTGTAGCTATAAGGACCATAGAGTGGGTTGGTTGTCAAAGGCTGTCAGTGTACCAAAGAGAATTACAAGCTCAGGCCGCTAGGACTAACAAGAAAGCCAGAAAGCCTCTACGGTAACATGGACAGAAATGCATTTTATAGAAGTTACAAAGGAAACAGGAACATGAAATAATGTTACTCTAAACTAGCTTATCCTCATTTAGACCCCCCTGAGTCAGGTCCAGGGGGCATTCTGGAACACATGGTACATTCTGGAACAGGTGAGGGCAAATCCAGAAGGCCAGGACATCACACAAACACAGACATCTCCACCAGCTTCCTCTGTCGCGCCCATGCTTCTCCTTCCGGCTCATACCTGCGGCCTCAGAGGAGGTGTCCTTCAACCCGGTGCGTGGAGAAGAGCAAAAACACTCATGCCTGGTTCCAGAATAAATCATCTCTGTATGTTAATTGTTGTTCATCTCTATGTGGACTGCTGCCACACGACAGCCCCACCCAGGATGAAGAGAAGTGCTCCCCGTGGGCAGCGCATCAAGTAAGCCAGCTGGTCATCACGTGGTGTGAAAGGAAAGGAGCCCCAGGTAAGCACGGACGCAGACTGCTGGGCAATGGTGCACGACTTGACTGATGGATCAGGGAATGGGATCAGAAGACTGAACACAAAAGAATGGGCAACAAAATGTGAAATCTGTGTGTCTTACACCAGCACCCACAAGAAACTACTCATCAAAGGAGGTGCAGAGCAACCAGGTAGGTAGGATGACTCATCCAGGGACGTCCAGCCAGCCTCTGTCCTTGGCCATGCCAGTGCTCCCTCAGTGGACTCATGAGCAGAGTAGCTGTGGTAGCAGGGATGGAGACTTTTACGCCAGGCCCACCTTAGTGGCTACTGCTAAATGTCTGACCAATTAGCCCCTGAAGCTGAAGGTGAGCCCTAAATATGTTCTCATCCCCCCAAGGAGACCAACCAGCCACTTGGTGGAAATGTGATTCCATTGAACTCCTTCCACTCTAGAAGGAGCAGAGCTTCGCCTCTACTGGGACTGATTCCAAGGATGGAGTCTCCTCTTCTGCTGGCAGTGTCTTGGCCGACAATGCTATCCGAAGGCTCAAAGAGTATTCATGTATCATCATGAAATTCCACGTAACATCACCTTAGACCAGTGTTTGCCAAACTGTTTTTCATTACCCTTCATTAGACACTTTCTTCCAATTGCCACTCCCATGAAATTTTAATAGCACAGATATACTGTATCCCTGTATATGCACCATATGTGTATCTGTGCTTTAAACATAAGAAGACTAAGATTAGTTTTTCCCATCAAGAACCAATTTTCACCCCTTGTGAGTAATACTGCCCCCTTGTGAGTAATACTGAGAATGCATACCTTACACCAAGAGCTTCACTTCATAGTGAAGTTGGTGCAACAACAGGGAAATGCCCATGGACTCCACTTTGTCTACTACATGCCACGTCACCTAGAAGCTGCTGTCCCGACAGAATGTTGGAATGGCCTTGTAAAGGTGTGGCAGCTTGAGAATACGTTGCAGGGATTGGGGTGCTGGTCTTAATGATGAGGTCTTATATGGTGCTTATATAGCCATAATATGGTACTAGATGTTGACTCCAATAGATAGAAAACACAGGTCTGGGAGCAAAGGGATGAGAGTGGCCTCTGCCACCAGAGATTACACTGACCCACTTGGGAAACTGGTGCTTCCCATCTCTTCAACTTTAGGCTCTGCTGGACTAGAGCATCTCGCTCTATGTGGTTGCCAGGAGATGCATCAACTATGGGGCATAGAAAGGGTTCCACTGGGGCGCCTGGGTGGCTCAGTCAGTTAAGCATCTGCCTTCAGCTCAGGTCATGATCCTGGGGTCCTGGGATTGAGCCCATGTCAGGCTCCTTGCTCAGTGGGGAGTCTGCTTTTCCCTCTCCCTCTGACCCTCCCCCCACTCATGCTCTCTCTCTCTCTCTCTCAAGTAAATAAATAATCTTGGGGCACCTGGGTGGCTCAGTTGGTTAAGCAACTGCCTTCGGCTCAGGTCACGATACTGGAGTCCCGGGATCGAGTCCCACATCAGGCTCCCTGCTCAGCAGGGAGTCTGCTTCTCCCTCTGACCCTCCCCCCTCTCATGCTCTCTCTCCCTCATTCTCTCTCTCAAGTAAATAAATAAAATCTTTAAATAAATAAATAAATAAATAATCTTGAAAGAAAGAAAGAGAAAGAAAAGGAGGGAAGGAAGGAAGAAAAAGAAAGAAAGAAAAAGAAAGAAAGAAAAGAAAAGAAAGAAAGAAAGTTCATTCTACTAAAACTGTGGCTGATGCCTAGTCATGCCAGTAGATGAGCAAGAAAAGAAAGGAGTAACTGTCCCAGCAGGAGTAGATGATTATCATGAGGAAAGTGGGACAGGGAGGAATATATCTGGAACACAGGAGTTTCACTGGGATGCCTCTGGGGGTTGCCATGCCTGGTGAAAAATTATCAGTTGGCAATTTCAGCAAACAGGGTCTGACAAGAGCCTGATAACCAGGGGCTGAGACCCCTTAGGGATGAGGGTTTAGGTCACCCCACCAGTCATGCAACCTAGACAAGCAGTAGATTTGCCAAGGGGGAAGGGAATCTAGAATGTGTGGTATTAATTTGCTAGGGCTGCCATATCAAAATACCACAAACTGGATGGCATAAACAATAGAAATTCATTTTCTTGCAGTTCTGGAAGCTAGCAGTCCAAGATTAAGGTGCTGGTTGGTTTCCTCTGAGGCCTCTCTCCGGGCTTGCAGATGGCTATCTTCTGGTTGTTTTTCAAAGGTTGTCCCTTTGTGCACACTCACCCCTGGTGTCTCTTTCTCTTCTTAGAAGGATGCCAATCAGAATGGATTAGTGCCCCACCCCAGGGACCTCATTTCAACTTAATCACCTCTTTCAAGGCCCTATCTCCAAACACAGTCACATTCTGAGGTGTGGAGGATTGGGACTTCAACATATAAATTTGGAGGGGGCTGTGGGCAGAATATGATTCACTCCATAACAGGCTGGTGGAGGAAGGAGATGATGAATAGCAGTTATAGACTCAGGACCATCTATAGCAAGGGACTATAGCTTGTCCTACTAAACCTCCTGGTGTGCGTGTGCGTGTGCATGTGCGTGTGTGTGTGTGTGTGTGTGTGCGTGTTGGAAACCAGAACTTGAAGAAGTGATGGCAGGCAGGGTGGAGTAAAATTCATGCGGGCACAGATGGATCTGAGCCACGCAGGGGTGAGCCACACAGGGGTCAGCCACTGTCAGGGCACCATCCACATTCCTTCTGCACTTACCGTTCCTTTACAGGGCAGCCCAAATTCCGACTGCCAGGAACTGCCCCTCCCAAGGACTCTCTCGGCAATCTGGATCCCACTCTGCTTGGCATTTCTGCATTTCAGGCAGGTCAGAGATGCCAGGGAATTCATCCTCCCTGGGGGTGGCCCTCAACCAGTGAGTGCAGGGAGCTGGGGAAGGAATATCACCGCTCCTCTCCACTGGTGAGTCGGCTTGAGGTGTGTGTCCCACACGGTTCCCCAGGAGTCCCCAGACTGAAGCTCCAGTGTCTGCAGTGCTGACTGGCTCAATAGTGCAGGCCTTTTTGCTTTCCTTCCCTTCCCTCCTACCTTCCATCTCCTTTACCTCCCCACTCTGATACGGGTGCTTTCTGGGATCACCCCCCAGAAAAAAGGACCTGCACTCAAATTCTTACCTGAGGGTCGGCTTCCGGCGGAATTCAAATTAAGATACCCACGGTCTTCAGGGTAGCTCATATTTACTAAACTTAACATGTATGCTTATTTGACTGGCTTTGCTCCCTTTACACTCCTGGTTTCTCTCTCAACTGGTTGCTTCTCCAGGTGCGCTCTCTCCTAGCCACTAATTCTTTCATACTTACTACAGTGTGTTAGGTGCTGGGGACACAGCAAGAAAAACTGACGGAGAGGGACCTGCTGTCATGAAGGTTACTGTCCAGAAGGGAAGCCAGACTTTAAACAATTAATTTCAAGAGCGAATCATGTCCTATCAAGGAAAATCTGGGAGAGAAAAAGGACACAGCAGTGGGATCCAATCTTGTCTGGAGGCGGGGACGGTGCCTCCCCAAGGAAGTGACTTTGCTGGAAGGATCACAAAAATGCAAAATAAATCGCAAATCACCAGGAACCTTTATTTTACTTCATATCAAACTGAAAAAGCCATAAAATTAAAATATTTTCAATTCATAAAACTTTTATATCAATGACACCAATAGAAAAGTGAAATCCCTGAGGAATTGCCAACAATAAATAAAATACTTAAAAACAGAATGTTCTGAGTTCGAAGGAAAATTTCCTCAGCCTGCTCAATTTGGGGAAGTCAATGGCCCTTTGCAAACTTCAGTTTGTCAAAAGGATATCCAATTGATGCAAGTTTCCTGTCATGAGAAGAAGCTGCCACTTTCAGTAACAACTTACATTAAATGGGGGGAAATAATCTTGTTTCAATCAATTTATGCATAGTTCTGAGAAATCTATTACACGGGCAGGAGAAGAAAATATGTGCTCTTTGTGCCAACAGAATTTTACAACATACCAAATAAGTACCAGTGCTAGTTTAATTTGTTATTAACTACAATGTGTTGTTTTCTTGTAGAGTGTGGATATTATACAAAAGGGTTGTAGTCTCCCTACTGTTTGTGGGTAAAAAAAGAAAGACTCAAATACCTGTGAAAGGGTAAGATCAACACTGTTAAAAATTCCAGAATCTAGCAAGGGAAAGATTCTCTGTGAAGAAGACCCAGGATGGAGGACTGGCTTTGGAGCTCTAGAATTTCTTTTAGGAATGGAGTCAAAAGATCTTGTTACATGGATTTTAGGATGTACTTTTTTTCCCCCATACTTTCACAAATCAAATTCAAATGGGCTTGGCCATTAACTGTCACAAGTTAACGGTCAAGTCCCCCACCTAGCTTTCTCAGTGGTATATAAAATAATGGCATGCTTTACAAACACCTTCTTAGACTAAATTAAATATGGTGCCCTGTACTTCAGCACACACAGTGAGTCATATAAAAATAAATCTGACATTTAAACCCTGGTAATTTTCCCAACTGAAAGGACACTGGCAAAAACATTTGGCGACTGAAATTTCAACACGAGCACCATAGCCTCAGGAAGGATTAGGACGAATGGTGATGTGGGATGAGCTTACACTCTGGTTTTGGTTCTGTCCCTAATCAGTAAGGAAATGGATTTCACACTTCTGGGCCTCATTTCCTCATCTGTAAAATGAGAAAGTACGATCAGATGCCCTCTCAGTCCTCCAGCCAAAAAGAAAGGGGATTTATAATTCTGCACCACTGAGGGCACGTCCTGCTGTGGAACATTCCACAGCCACGCTGCCCCCAAAGCCAAAGACGCGCCTACAGGCTGATGGCACGGACCCCTCTGCAGCCACCTCTCCCCCCACAAGAAGAGTCAAGGCTCCAAATCCAGAGATTTTCTGGAATCAAGGAGATAACACAATTCATTCACAATGTTGGTAACTGAGAGGAAAAGGGTAATTCTTCAGTCTGGGGCAATGTGTAAACTTCTTTTAAAAATTTCAGAACTTCCCTAACCTCAGTTGATCTAAATGTCTACCATCAATATAAAATACCAGAACATGACAGCAAGGTCTCACTTCAAAGTTTCATGACTGACATAGCTTGGCTAGAGATGCTCCTGCTCTGAGTGCTTCCTCCCATGCCATCGAAGCACCAGCCGGGAAGGGAGTTGTGTTCTGAAAGAAAATAGCAAAGAAATTTCATTAGAATGAACCATTGACCTCAGCTCCTCACTCCTACCTTGATATATTATCTACAAAGAATAAGTATGCTTGGCCAAAGAAAGCAAATGGTGAGGAGTAAGTATTAAAAATGATGAAAAATGGGGGTGCCTGGGTGGCTCAGTCGGTTAGGCATCCGACTCTTTTTTTTTTTTTTAAGATTTTATTTAAAAGACAGAGAGAGACACAGCAAGAGAGGGAAAACAAGCAGGGGGAGTGGGAGAGGGAGAAGCAGGCTCCCCGCTGAGCATGAAGCCCAATGCAGGGCTCAATCCCAGCACCCTGGGATCATGACCTGAGCCGAAGGCAGATGCTTAACCGACTGAGCCACCCAGGCGCCCCAAGCATCTGACTCTTGATTTTGGCTCAGGTCATGATCTCAGGGTCCTGGGATCGAGCCTGGTATTGGGCTCCCCACTCAGCAGGGAGTCTGCTGGAGATGCTCTCTCTCTCCCACTGCTCCTCCCCCCACCCCACCCCCCAGAGCTCACATGCACGCACACACACACACACACTCTCTCTCTCTCTGTCAAATAAATAAATAAAATATTTTTTTAAATTTTTATTTATTAGAGAGAGCAAGCACGGGGAGTGTCAGGCAGAGGGAGAGGGAGAAGCAGGCTCCCTGCTGAGCCAGGAGCCTGATGCGGGGCTCAATCCCAGGTGTGGGGCTCGATCCCAGGACCCTGGGATCATGACCTGAGCCAAAGGCAGACACTTAACCGACTGAGCCACCCAGGTGCCCCCTCAAAGAAATACATTTTTCAAAAAGTGATGAAAAATGGATTGTGATGACAACAGCATTGCTTTCTGGTAAACAATACACGTATTTATATTTTCTGATACACAAAAGTTATAATCTGTCTTTACCTAAACATGTTAGAACCAAAAACAGGCAGAGCAGCTAATACCAACAACACCACACAAACCACAAATTCCTACACCTTCCTAGTTTGTTTCCAAAGGCTCAAACTCTTTTAAGTGTTGTGAGAAGTTGCTTAGCTAAGTTATTAACTAAGACAGACTTCCTTCTGTAAAATTCTCTTCAGCTCTGTCAATAATACCCATATCTGCTGAGCCCCTGTCCATTGAGCTGGCGCACACCAATGAACCCGAGGAGGTGACAGAGCTCACGTGTGTTGGTGTTCACATCATGCATCTGTGAACAGCAGGTTCTACAGCTCTGAGGAACTAGAGCTGCCAGATCAAAGGTTACCATTACGCAACTAGAATACATGCTTTATGCAAATAGGTGAGGGTAGGAAAGGAAGAGGTTAAAAAAAAACAAACAAACACCACCAAACTCTTGGAGCTGCCCATGACTGCCTGCAGCCATCATGTATGTGGTGTTCCAGAGGGCGGGGGTCCCAAGTCACTGATTCCCCCGTCCCTCTCTACCGCTAATATGGGCTGTGCCTCTTTCCATGAGAAAAAGGGAACCTTATGAAATGAAGAAATGATGACCAGTTGTAAAGACTCCATTTGTTTGTAAGTCAGAAAGTTATGTATTGTCAGAGGCCAGGGTATTTTAGATCTTCAATTTCCATCATCTTTCACAGCCAAGTTGCTTAGATATTAAAGACATTTATTAAGCAACTTAAGGAGTCATATTTAAATATCAATACATACTAGCTGATTATTTCTATGTAATCAAAACAACATGGCTTCTGTCCCATCTAGCTAATGGGCTATAAGTCACAAAGTAGGTGTTTTCAGAGGACTGAAGACAAGCAAGGTTTGATATGCTCACTGCAAGAATTTTTCAGTGCTATACTGTTGGTGGGAATGCAAGCTGGTGCAGCCACTCTGGAAAACAGTATGGAGGTTCCTCAAAAAGTTGAAAATAGAGCTACCCTACGACCCAGCAATTGCACTCCTGGGTATTTACCCCAAAGATACAAATGTAGTGATCCGAATGGGCACCTGCACCCCAAAGTTTATAGTGGCAAATGCCCACAATAGCCAAACTATGGAAAGAGCACAGATGTCCATTGACAGATGACTGGATAAAGTAGATGTGGTATATATATACAATGGAATACTACTCAGCCATAAAAAAAATTGAAATCTTGGCATTTGTAATGACATGGATGGAACTAGAAGGTATTATGCTAAGTGAAAGAAGTCAGAGAAAGACAATTATCATATGATCTCACTCACATGTGGAATTTAAGAAACAAAACAGAGGATCATAGGGGAAGAGAGGGAAAAATAGAACAAGACAAAATCAGAGAGGGAGACAAACCAGAAGAGACTCTTAATCATAGGAAACAAACGGAGGGTTGCTCGAGGGGAGGGGGATGGAGGGATGGGGTGATAGACATTAAGGAGGGCATGTGATGTAATGAGCACGGGGTATTATATAAGACTGATGAATCACTGACCTCTACCTCTCAAACTAATAATACATTATATGTTAGTTAATTGAATTTAAATTTTAAAAATTTTTTATTATTTATTTATTTATTTATTTGAGAGAGAGAATGAGATAGAGAGAGCATGAGAGGGTCAGAGGGAGAAGCAGACTCCCTGCCGAGCAGGGAGCCCAATGTGGGACTCGATCCCAGGACTCCAGGATCATGACCTGAGCCGAAGGCAGTCGCTTAACCAACTGAGCCACCCAGGCGCCCTAAAAAATTTTTTAAAAAAAGAACCTTTCAGTGCTATGAAACACTGAAGGAAAGCCACCACAGAGCACTATTAAAACCTGTTTTGTTGGTGCAGCCACTCTGGAAAACAGTAAGGAGGTTCCTCAGAAAGTTGAAAATAAAGCTACCATACATTAAGCATCTGCCTTCAGCTCAGGTCATGATCCTAGGGTGCTGGGATCGAGCCCCACATCGGGCTCCCTGCTCAGCAGGGAGCCTGCTTCTCCTTCTCCCTCTGTCTACCACTCTGCCTACTTGTGCTCCCTCTCTGTCAAATAAATAAATAAAATCTTTAAAAAAAAAAAAAAAAAAAGCTACCATACAACCCAGCAATTGCACTACTGGGTATTTACCCCAAAGATACAAATGTAGGGATCTGAAGGGGCACGTGTACCCCAATGTTTATAGCAGCAGTGTCCACAATAGCCAAACTATGGAAAGAGCCCAGATGTCCATCAACAGATGAATGGATAAAGAAGATGTGGTATATATATACAATGGAATATTATACAGCCATCAAAAAAATGAAATCTTGCCATTTTCAATGCCGTGGATGGAACTAGAGGGTATTATGCTAAGTGAAATAAGTCAATCAGAGAAAGATAAGTATCATATGAACTTACTGATATGAAGAATTCAAGAAACAAGACAGAGGATCATAGGGGAAGGGAGAGAAAAATGAAACAAGACGAAACCAGAGAGGGAGACAAACCGTAAGAGACTCTTAATCTCAGGAAACAAACTGAGGGTTGCTGGAGTGGAGGGAGGTGGGAGGGATGGGGTGGCTGGGTGATGGACACTGGGGAGGGTATGTACTATGGTGAGCGCTGTGAACTGTGTAAGACTGATGAATCACAGACCTGTACCCCTGAAACAAATAATACATTATATGTTAATTAAAAAATTAGGGAGGGTATGTGCTCTGGTAAGCGCTGTGAATTGTGCAAGACTGTTGAATCTCAGATCTGTACCTCTGAAACAAATAATGCAATATATGTTAAGAAAAAAAAAAAAAGAAGGTAGCAGGAGGGGAAGAATGAAGGGGGGGAAATCGGAGGGGTAGACGAACCATGAGAGACGATGGACTCTGAAAAACAAACTGAGGGTTCTAGAGGGGAGGGGGTGGGAGGATGGGTTAGCCCGGTGATGGGTATTGAGGAGTGCACGTTCTGCATGGAGCACTGGGTGTTATGCACAAACAATGAATCATGGAACACTACATCTAAAACTAATGATGTAATGTATGGGGATTAACATAACAATAAAAAAATTTAAAAAAAAACGAAAAACCTGTTTTGTTTCCTAAGAGACAGTAGCACCAAACCAGGGAGGGTGGGAG
Source organism: Phoca vitulina (assembly GCF_004348235.1). Lineage (NCBI taxonomy): Eukaryota > Metazoa > Chordata > Mammalia > Carnivora > Phocidae > Phoca > Phoca vitulina. The sequence goes on along the minus strand of NW_022589730.1, from coordinate 27,146,816 downwards.
AGAGGCTGTTCCAGTTCCTGTATCCCACCCCCACTCCTGGCACTCCCAGGAACATACTAAATCAGGAATGTGCAAGAGGATCCATTCTTCAAAAACAGTTTTTTATTAAAGAAGTAATAAAGTTTCATTGTAAACAAATTGGAAAACATAAGTAAAGAAAAACTATTACTTGTTTGGGAATATACCTTTTCAAGCCTTTTCTTTGCTCATACGTACATATGTTGTCATACCCCAAGATACGCCCATTTGGGTTAAAACATTTATACTTGATAGAGTTTCATATAGTACTATTTTGGCTTCAGAGGCATTCCTTCACATTTGTGAAGACTGAGATTGACTTGGGACATGTTGCAAGTTGCAAGTGTCTGAGAACCAAAGACAGAGGCCATCTTTGCAGTAATGGTTGCCTCTACAGTTCAGCTCTAGGAATCCTTGTTTGCTAGTTTGGAGCAGTAATAATCTGAGATAAGTTGACCCCCATAATGCCCTTGTGTAATAGGTGAGTGTGATAGTGTTTGCCTCATTTTCACTGACTTCTTTTTTTTTTTTTTAAGATTTTATTTATTTATTTGAGTGAGAGAGAGAGAGCACAAGAGGGGGAGTGGGAGAGGGAGAAGCAGACTCCCTGCTGAGCAGGGAGCCCGATGCAGGACTCGATCCCGGGACTCCAGGATCATGACCTGAGCCGAAGGCAGTTGCTTAACCAACTGAGCCACCCAGGCGCCCTCACTGACTTCTTTTGACTTGACTTTTCCCCCTTTGGGGAATGGGGGAGTACACTATTACTTAAACAGTGAGGATCACGTGTGTTTTGTTTGTGAGCCTTGCCTTGAGCGTAAGTGTGTTATAGCCACAAAGAGCTTAACAGGAGCAGAAAACGAGCTACAGAATAATTAATGAAGGGAGAATGTCCTCATTCAAATATGTACGGCGCGGGCACCAGTCCCCTTGCAGTATGGGATTTAGAGAGGCCATCCTGCAGAACCCCATGCACCGGTGGGCCAGCCTGAGGCAAGGCCTTGCTCCTTGCAGTGGTGTTTTAAAGAAGCTTCAGAGACTCAAAAACACACTCATCAGTCTAAATGCAATTTGATTATGCAAACATTAAAGGTTCTTACCATTGATGTTACTGGTAGATCAGACTGTAGTCATCAACCAAGGAATAGTCAGGAGCATCTGCAAAGGGCAGAACAGCAACATTAAGTTAATCTTGTTTCATGATAAGATCTTAGCCCTTCTGAAATCAAAACATTCCACTTAAAGATTCTAGTGACTGTCCTTTTATAAAAAGAAAACATCTGGCGACAAATCCTACCAATGGTAGTCATGACTATAAACCAGAGGATTCACTCACACATTCTGGAAATCACTACTATGATTTCATTGCCCTTTTCATCCATGCAGAGATAGCAGCACCCAGAGTAAAGTCATCTTCAGACGTAGACATAAATAAGTCCCATGTTATCAGGTGGTAATTGTTTTACAAAAATAAAATAACTTAAATCCTTATATTTTTCAAAGATATCATTTCAGCCCCTGAATTTCTTTCAGTCACTGAAGCTCTACTAAGCTCCCATATGCTGCATGAGTTTTCTCTTCCCTCAGTCCCTTGAACCCAGGTAGGTATATCTTTCTTTTACTCGAATAACAGATATTTGTTGAGCACCTACTATGTGCCCAGTACTGTGTTAGGTGCTATGAGTGATACAGGAGAAAACCAAGTGCCCACCCTCAAGGATCTTATAATTATCCAAGGACTAAAACTAACAAAAAGTGCTAAAATGTGTGGTTGTCCCAGAGGTATCATTAGGAGTTCTGAATGAAAAAGAGACCAGAGTGATTAGCGAAAGACCCAATTACGGTCAGTGCACAAATATATAATATTAGGTTATATGTTTCTAGACATCTATGCCTTCTATCAGTTATGTTTCTGTGTAATCCAAAGGAAACTATATCTCACTTTGCTGTTTATATGGTTCAAGCTGAAATAATCTCTTAGGTAAGACTGCCTTATAGTAAGTTTCTTTTGGTACTCCAAGAGTGGAATTCTCTTTGATAAGCTATAAAGTAGACCACCAATTACCAAAGCCCACTCTGTGACAAATAGTATTATATTAAGATCCTGATACAGGTTCATTCTCTTGAGAATTTGATTCTATTTATTCCCTTCTTTCCGGGCGCCTGGGTGGCTCAGTCGCTAAGCGTCTGCCTTTGGCTCAGGTCATGATCCCAGGGTCCTGGGACCGAGCCCTATATCAGGTTCCCTGCTCAGCGTGGAGCCTGCTTCTCCCTCTCCCACTCCCCCTGCTTGTGTTCCCTCTCTCACTGTGTCTCTCTCTGTCAAATAAATAAAATCTTAAAAAAAAATTGTTCCATTCTTTCCCTTTATTTCAACATTCTAACTACTCAACCTTAGAGAGAACATGATGGGGCACCTGGGTGGCTCAGTCGGTTAAGCAACTGACTTCAGCTCAAGTCATGACCTCAGGATCCTGCGGGGAACTCTGCGCTCAGCTGGGAGTCTGCTTCTCCCTCTGCCCCACCCCCCTGCTCATGTGCTCGCTCTCTCTCAAATAAATAAATAAAATCTTTACAAAAAAGAAAAGAGAGAGAGAACATGACATAAGCATTTCAAAAGGTCTTTCTCGGTGTCATACCTGGTAAACTTTTAGGAACTGGGAGAGGTCCTCTCCTGTAAGAAATGAAAACCAAAGTTTTTCAGATGAGATCTTGTTATTTTTCTAATTTTTGACTTCACACTACAAGCATACTGCCCTCTAATCAGATCTGGTTTCTGTTCTGGAGAGTCAAGGAGAGTGCAGATGAAGCCAAAGGCCTGCACCACCGCTGACCCCCTGGAATCCAGGCTGCTGACATTCT
>NW_022589730.1:27122684-27143536 GCF_004348235.1 Phoca vitulina | reverse complement strand
AAGTTAGCAGCTTAGTCGTGAAGTTGGTTTCGTGATCTGGTACCTCCGCATGATCACACGTAAAATGGAAAATACAAGCGGCTTCCGCCTCACTGTTGGGATGAAATGAGCTAATTCACACGAACTATTCTGAACAGAGCCTGGCATTCTTAAACATTGCTGAGGGTCCGGCAATGCCCCCTCAAACACTCCCTTCTCTTTTGAAAAAACTGGAATGGAAGTTAGCAGCTTAGTCGTGAAGTTGACTGCGTGAAACAGAAGTTTCTCTTCTGTCGGGATCCTTTACAGGTTACAGCCCTGTAAAGGGCCAGACAGGAAACGATTTCGGCCCTGCTGGCCACGAGGGCATCTCGGTGGCAACCCTGTCAACCCGAATGCAAAAGCAGCCGCAGACGAAATGCAAACGAACGAGCATGGTCGGGGTCCAATAAAACTTTATACGAACACTGACATCTGAATTTCATGTAATTTTCATGTGTCACAAAATAATATCCTTTTCTCTTTATTCAGCCATTTAATAATGTAAAAACTATTCTTCACTCTTGGGCCCTACCAAAAGAGGTTGGTCAGAGTCGATTCACAGCGGGCCAGAGTCTGCCGACTCCTGCTTTCTATAAGCTGTAAAAAAGGTATAGGATTCATACGTGAGTAACAATAATCACCCTCAAGCATGATATAGTCCTTCTTAAACTATGACTGGTAAAATCCACTGAACATTTGTCCTAAATGCAAATGCAGTGGTGGATGTGTTCCAATTCTAATACCGCTTAGAACACTAATGATAACAACATTTATTAAAAGTATTTTTCTTTATTTGAAAGGTACCTGGTTATTACCTTGCTACGTTAGGTCCCGGGGCCTTTCCCTGTGAGGCTGTATTCTTCTGGGGGCAGTAGAAATTCTCATACACGATGGGTGCTAGGGGAATTAAGAAACAAAATATTAAGATGATGGTGTCTTCCATTCTCGACATGTGATGCAGAAGACTAGTAGAAATGCTTAAATAAACCCCCAGCCCTGCCACTCCACTCACCTGGTGGGGTTTGTCCAGTTTTTCGGTGGTTCACAAAAAATGCAATGTCCTTCTCAATGCTGCACGCTTCCAAGCTCTTACGGACTTCTTCGTACATCTAACAAAAAGAAGATAAATTGGGACACCCAGGTGGTTCAGTCAGTTAAGCGTCTGCCTTCTGCCCAGGTCATGATCCCAGGGTCCTAGGATCGAGTCCCATATTGGGCTCCCTGCTCGGCGGGAGTCTGCTTCTCCCTCCACCCCTCCCCACTGCTGTGCACTCTCTCTCTGACAAATAAGTAAATAAAATCTTTTTAAAAAAAAAAGATAAATCAAGCTAGACTATGTCGGTGATAATTGTGACACAGCTTATTAAAACAGTTTTGATGAATGGCTGAATCTCCCAAATTTTGTTTTAAAAAAGAAAAAGAGACATTCCCAAGTCTCTTTTTCTATGACTCATATAAAGGGATTTCTCTGATGCATATCTGCTATTAAAATTGTTTTAAAGATGGCAAGAAAGGTATCTCTATGGCAGCATAAACCTTGCCAGAAAGAGGGTTTTTTATGATACTGATGGCCAAAGGAAATAGATACCAAGACTAATGCCACACGCAAATGCAAAGACAATGCATTACCTTGGAAAAAGTTCTAGTCACTTCTACAGGTTTTCTAGGTATTCAATTGTTCTTCTAAAGTGACTGTCCCATCTAAGTGAGGGTGGCTATTTCTTAGACAGAGGGTTGTGGTAATTTGAATTCTGATCCGTTTGAGGTCTGAGATCCCATGAGGATTGCTGTGCACAAGTTAAAGCTGGATATTGACCCTGGGAATACTGCTGAAGTAAATCTTGAGCCCTGGCGTGATCATTAGCCTGGGCAAGGGTCATTCTGCTAGTACTTGGCGCTGTCCTGGAGGGACACTCTGGGACTCACAGTCATGCTATAAAATCTCTGTCATCCATAAATTAAACTGCATTTTGGTCGGGGGGACGCCTGGGTGGTTCAGTCGGTTAAGTGTCTGCCTTTGGCTCAGGTCATGATCTATGATCTCAGGGTCCTGGGATCAAGCCCTGCATCAGGTTCCCTGCTGAGCCGGGAGCCCGCTTCTCCCCCGGGCCCTCTGCCCCTTCCCCTGCTTGTGCACGCTCTCTCTCAAATAAATAAATAAAAATCCTAAAACAAACAAACAAACAAAAAACTGCATTTGGGTCTCCCTCTCTGCTCCCCTGTCCTAACTCTTAAAGAGAAAGTCATGGTAGCAAAGCAGACCAGGAGTCAGGCAGTTAGGTGTTTATTTGGGTCTATCAACTCATTGTGTGGTCTTGGGCAAGTCACTGTACCTCTCTGGGCCTCAAATGAGGAAGGTGGACTAATAAATGTCTATGGTTCCTCCCACTCTAATGAATCCTCCGTGGATGCCTTTGACTTACATCATCGCTTGTGACACATTGTTGTGACAGCTGATTCATGTGTAACCACAGTGCATTCCGAAAAAAGTTTATTCGTTCACATTCTTGAGCTTCAAACATCTATAGAAACATAACGACATGTCCGTACAGAGGCAGAGAAAAAGGACATTTGTCTAGACTGGCTATGACTTAAGAAACAGTATCAACCCTCATTATCTGTAAGCTTATTGCCCCGTTTAGGATAATGCCCTCACCACCGGGGAAACTCATCAACTCTTACTGCAGGCAAAGAATGCAAATGGTATTCTCATACGGTATTAACACAAACAGGATTGGAGATAGTTCTGAAGGTAAGAGGTAATGACGAACCCAGATAGCAAGGTTCTAACCTGAATTCCGGCTCACATTTCCAACTGCCTAATGGGTTTCTCCACCTGGCAGCTTGCGAGAGCCTCCAATTTCCAAAACTCTGCCCTGCCCCTACGACTGAGTTCAATTGGCAAGACGGTCACAATCGTTGAAGCCAGTTCATGAGAACATGGGGGAACCTGCACGTGCCTTCTATCTCTGTGTATTTTTGAAATTTTCTTTAATAAAAAAGTTTTTTAAAAGGTCACTCCCTGAACAATAGTTTTTTGGATATAAACAAATACCAACATTTGGAAAATCAAGCTCTTATTCTATAAAGTGGATGCTATTCTATTCAGCAGGGGATGTTCTATATTAATGTGTTTTTTAATGTTGATTATAACACTACTACATTTTGAAAATTTTTATAATGTAAAGCTTCACACATACACAAGAGAATAGTTTAATGAATGCCCATGTACCCATCATCAGCTTAAACATTTATCAACTCACAACCAATTCTGTTTTATTATATGCCTACCAAATCAACTACTCCTCAGAGTATTTTCAAGCAAATACATTATTTCACCTGCAAACCTTTGAGTATTTATATGTAGCATAAATTTTAGATTTATTTAGTATTTAGTATTTATTTAGTATACTTAGTATATTAGTATATTTAATATTTATGTAGCATATAAATACTAAAATTTCACATTATTTTTATTATAGAATATTGCCCATAGAAAGCATCATAGACAGAAATGTAATGAATCCCCACATATCAACCACCTAGCTCCGTCAACAATTTTGTCCATATTTGCCTCAGATTCTGTTTAAGCCCCTTGTGTGCTTTCCCCAATCTCAATCACCTTCCTCCTTCCCCACAGATAACCATTTTCCTAAACTTTATCATTCTCATGCAGGCTTTTTTAATACGTACATGTCCATAAAATGTATATGGTATTGCTTTGCATTTTTTTAAACCTTAAAAAGGGGGCCTTATTCTAGGCTTTTCCATGAGAGTGTGCAATCAAGGAAGTAAAACAGAAAAGAGTGTTTTGGGAGGGGGATAGTGACCCACAGTACTAGAGAGTAGATATATATCAAATAAGATCAGGAACTGCAAAGGCTTGCTGGACCTCACACCATGGAGACTTCCAGTTCCTCAAGTGAGCAGTGGTGAGTGGGCGGGGGTGGGCAGGGGGGACCCCCAGACGCAGCAGGCTAGGATAGGCGAAGGGCGATGATTATGTGAAGACAACACCTTCAAGAAGGCTGGCTGTGAAGACAGGAGAGGGTAGCAGATGGGAAGCAACAGCCAGTAGGTTCTAAAACCAAGAATGAGCAGAGATGTACAAATGACAATAGCAGAAGTTCACATTAAAGGCTGTGCACAGGGGGCGCCTGGGTGGCTCAGTTGTTAAGTGTCTGCCTTCGGCTCAGGTCATGATCCCAGCGTCCTGGGATCGAGCCCCACCTCGGGCTCTCCGCTCCGCGGGAACCCTGCCTCTCCCTCTCCCACTCTCCCTGCTTGTATTCCTGCTCTCTCTCTCTAATAAATAAATTAATTAATTTTTTAAAAAAGGCTGTGCACAGGCATGAGGGAAAGACAGCTGGATGATGGCACCTTGAACCCAGGTGTTGGGACAGGCTCTTGATAGGGCAGGAGCAGCCCCTTTTCAACTAACAGGAGAAAAGGAGGGGTGGGGGTGGAGATCGGCGGTTCTCAAGCTTGAATTTGCATAAGAATCACCTGAGGACCTATTAACACAGGGCTGAGCCCACTCCAACAGTTTCTGCTCAGTAGGGTCTGGAATTGGTCTGAGAATCTGCATCTCTAACATATTCCCAGGGGATACTGATGCTACAAATCCTGCGACTTCATTTTGAGAACCACTGGTAAGAAAAAGATTACGTCTTTATTTTCTGCAGGAGATTGTAAGTGAGGTCATGTGCTAAAAACGAAGCGGGGGTAGTGGTGAAATCGAAGGTGTAAGGAGAGTAAAAACTTCTAAAGCCTGCTCGCCTCCTGCCTGCGTTCTCCTTATCCGATAGCAGGTTCAGGTGAGGCTCTGGAAAGATAATTACTTAATCACCCGTTACCTGATTCAGCTATGGCGTGTTTGGACTAACCAAACACGAGAGGAAGGCCTGGAGCAGAGCCGGACACAACGGTCAGGGCTGGGACGCGGCAGAAAGATGAGGTCTGGGGAAAACCTTCCAGTTCCTTCCCTCCTCCACTGAAATTTCTGATTTCTAATTTGCCCTCAAGCAATTCTATGAGACTTGGGGTCCTATGGTAAGGGGGCGGTACGTTTCTCCCCAAGTAGACTCTCCAGGTTCTGGGAGGAAAACTCCTCCCCTCCCCAGCAGCTGCCGGTTCCAGTACCTCGCAGGCCTTGATGTGCTCACTCTGCCAGTCTTCGCGGATCTTGTCCAGGGTGCTGATGTGCATCATGTACGTCTTGTCTGCAATGCAGGGGAGGGGCCTGGCTTCAGAAACCAGACAGGACAGGGGCCTGCAGACCCACCGCCCAGCTTGCCTCGATGGAGTAGTGCTGAGCTCTCAAGGCCCCACAGAGTTCTGAACACTGGAAGGCCACATCCATCTCTCACTCTCATAATATCTTTGTGAATTAAGCACTTTCCTTTTAGACATTAAACCAAGCAAGTAGCGAGAAATGGTTCAAGGGAGGAGAGAGAAGGCTGGCAGGAACCTCAGCCAGGGCTCTCTTTGGCTAATTCGGCCTCAATAGCTTCCTTCCCATTTTCAGGAAAATGATCCAGGGAGAGGTGCGGGGAAGAGAACTATTGAGTTACTTTGGTTTTGGATTTAGAGACTTCTTTTTTTTTTTGGATTTAGAGATTTCTTAAGTGGCCACGGTCATGAAAGGCTTGTCTTCTGCAGGGTATTCTGGGATTAGAGGGCTTTGCAAACACCTGGTTTGGATCTCAGATTTCAGCCATGACAAGGTCTCACAACTTGCCTGTTGCCTTCATAACAGGAAAGGGTTAGCAGGGCTGAAATGGCCTTTTAAGAGCGATGTTCCCAATAAGCAGAGTGAGCGCCTGATTACAAAGCAGCTGCGCATGACCCCCCCCCCCCACCACCTCCACCATTCAATCACAAGTAAGCCCCAAGACCTAAGGAGGGGAGGGGTGTTGGGACAGAAACTGCAGTCCCATCTGCTTCCTCTCACTTTCCCAGGTCCTGATTTGTCCTCTCTCCCTCTTTCTCTCCCTGCCTCCCTCCAGATATCTCAGTAATCCCACTGCCCGTCCATACATGATTGTGTGGTCTACAAAACTACCTTTCCGGACAGATTCCACAGAATGTCAGCCCCACAAAACCCTCCCCCATCCCCGGGAGCAGCCCCTCACCCGAGTCTTCTACTGCGGTCTTCGAAGTTGCCAGTTTCACAAAGAGCTGTGAGAACAAAGGAGAGCGGAGAAATGCTGGGCCAGGCTTCCACAGGCCAGCCAGACTTACAATGACTGTGAAGAGAACGGTGTAGCCCACATCTTACCCGTGTTTCTCTCAGCAAATCGTTCAACCGGCCCCCTAATCTTATCACCATTGGGCAACAGCCACAGAGCATCTTGCCCTCTGTTTTCCTAAAGACATACCCCTGCCCTCTGGTTGCTGACAATCTTCTATCCAGATTACGTAAAACTGATAATATACCCAAGCAGGAGGTGGCCTGGCTACAAAGGATACTTGAGTTTTGAAGAAAGGTAAAAAAAACCAAGCCCCCCCCCCTCAACTTCTTATCACTCCACTCCCTTCCCCCTGGCCACGTTTCTCCAGCTCTTCCAGAACCCCAAAACTGTGACAAGGGATTTTCTTGGTCAGAGTATCCTAGTAGCCCAGAGGAAGATATGGTCAGGGACTTAGGTTGCAGCTCCATTTTTAATTAAGATTATTAACTGGCTTGAGTCTCAAATACATAAATCTCAGATTTTTCAGGCCGCCGGCTCTCCCAGGTACCTTTTCTTGTTGCTTCGGGGTTACCAGGTTGGCACTCCGGTGGACAGCCTGCTCTGCTTCATCTTTGTCTCGGCATTTCTGCTCATAGATCTTCTTTGCCTTTGTTGTTAGAAGCCAAAAGAGGACCAAAACAGGTGAGCAGAATGGAACCCTGCAAAGCAGCCACACCAGCCCACTAAGCCCAGCAAAGCACAGGGCACTCGGATTAGCTTTGTGATCACCACTCCATGGTGGGCACTCTGAGGGCAAACGCTCTTTCTGATCTCTTTTTGAAAGGTCTCTCTAGCCCTTTTCCAAACTATGCATGTGGTGGCAACCTGATCAAGGAAGTAATCCCTCCTATTTGGCAAGCACAAAGTACATGAGCTTTAAAAACTGACAGAAACAAAAGATGATTTGAAATAGGCAAAATCAAGATAGGTATGTAACTGTAAGATGTGCAATCCAGCATTTTCATAACATAAGCCTCAGAACTCAGATGCAATCACTTGGCCATGGTAATTATAATTATGCCTCAATATCCTAATGTGCCCACCATAGCAAGTGACAGTGGGGAGGGCATCAATCCCAGCGACTCTGGCACTCAGGCATAGCCATGTTCTTTTTTGATTTAAAGAACTGTTTTAGTTCAGTTTGAAAGTAGGCTGTGGTCTAATCTGGGCCATCATTACTACTGTGAGTGTGAAAACAGTTCTCAAACTATAGCTAGTGAATCATAGCATTTTCTGTTTCAACTATTGAAGCAAAGACTTAACTTTTTGAACAAATAAAGCTGCGAATCAGCTAATAAATAAAAATGTTGACCCCCGAAAACTGCTTGACTAAGAACGAAGACTCCTTTGCAGAGATGGTTTGTGCTCATCAAATATTTCACATGCATTCTTGCATTTCTCGGCATCCTCTGCAATTCATTTGGGGTTAATCTTTCAGTAAACAGCCATATAATTCTCTACACATGCTACACACACATAGAAATGTCATAATTTTTCATAATTACAAGCACATGAGATATTCATGCAACAATATTCTTTTGTAACAATATGTGAGACATTTCTCTATGTCAAGCATGAGCCCCGTAGCTGAACACTTTAATGGTTGTAAATACACACACTCATGCCATAATTTCAACTATCTCTCTATTGGTGGACATTTATCTTCTTTCCCATTCTTTTATAACATAAAAATATGCTGATTTTATTTTGGGTAGTATGAATTTATCTATACAGGTCAAATTCCCAGAAGTTTAGTTGTTTGGTAAAAGAATATGTATATGTCCAACTTCCTTGACCACACCAACTGAAACTCCCCCTAGCAGTATATGGAGTAAATTTCCTCACTCTCACCAATACCAAGCCTACACAATATGCCTGACCTTTTCTAATACTAGAGGGAGAGGGACAGATACGCTTAAAATAAATGAAAAAATAGATGGTCTTGGCAAAGAAATAGAAAAGCTCAGCAAAGGCAGAGAAGATAAAAAGAAGAACCAAATGGTGGGGCATCTGGGTGGCTCAGTCGGTTAAGCGTCTGACTTCAGCTCAGGTCATGATCTTGGGTCCTGATGTGCATTGGGCTCTATGCTCAGCAGAGAGTCTGCTTGTCCCTCTCCCTCTGCCCCTCCTCCTGCTTGTGCTCTCTCTCAAATAAATACATAAAATTGTTCAAAAAATAAAAAAAGAAGAACCGAATGGAAATTTTAGAACTAAAAAAACACACTAATGGAAATAAAAAACTCAATGGATGGGCTTAAGAATGGAAGACACCAAAGAAAGAGTCTCTTCTGAGAGGAGGATAGAACAATGAAATTACCTAATCTGAATAACAGAGAAATAGGCTGAAAAAAATGCGGTACCTTTGGCACCGTAAGAAAAGATCTAACACTCATGTCCTTGCAACCCAAGGAGAGGAAGGTGGGCTGAGAAAGCACTTGGAGAAATGAATAGCTGAAAACTTCTGAAACTTGGCAAAAGATGTAAACCTATGGATTCAAGAAGTTGATCAAACCCCAAACAAAATAAGCCCAAGGAAATCCATGTTAAAAACACATAGGTGAACTTCTGAAAACTAAAAAAAAATTAAAAAATATATGACACCTTACCTATAAGGGAAAACCAATTTGAATTACAGCAGCTTTCTTACCAGAAACTACAGAAGCCCCAAGAAAGTGGCACATTTTCAAATACTGATAGAAAGGAACTGTCAACACACAATCCTATATCCAGTGAAAATAGCCTTTAACACTGAAAGGAGAATTAAGACATTCTCAGATGAGGAAAAACTCAGAGTATTTGTCACTAACACACCGTTCTGTAGAATGGCTAAAGGAAGTTCTCCGGGGGTTGCCTGGCTGGCTCAGTCGGTAGAGCACGTGATGCTTGATCTCAGGGTCGTGAGTTCAAGCCCCACATTGGGCATGGAGCCTACTTAAAAAAGAAGTTCTCTAAGCAAAAGGAAACTATAAAAGAAGAAACCTTGGAACATCAAGAGGAAAAAAGGACACAATCAGCAAAAAATGAGTAAATACAATAGTCTTCCTTTCTCTTGAGTTTTCTAAATCATTTTTGACAGTCGAAGCAAAAGTTATAACACTGATATGGCTCTTCACGTAGGTAGAAGACAGAGTTAAGAAACTTGTATTTCACGAAGGCTTTCTCTTCAATTGTGAGAACGCTTACCCCAGACTGCTCAAAAAATAAAAGTGCTGGGAACAATTATTTCTTGTCCAACACTATTTCTGCAAATTACACTAACATCACTTCCTATTTATCAGTGGCTTTTGAGGTGCTACGCATCATGGGAAAGAATGATGCAGAACAGACCACACATGCCATCAACATTGGTGACATATTCTTTTGTAACTGGGTTACCAGATAGCATGTCACAGTCAGAGAATATCATGATGATGCCTCTGTACAGAAAAGGAGTCACAGATGTTTCAAAACCAGAGTTCACTGTCCCGAATGAACAGACTCATAAACGCTAGAGTGAGGGTGCTAGCAATCTGTCTTAGCTCTGTCTTGTTAAGTGTTTTTTTAAATAAATAATTTAAGGAAGGTTTTTACAGGTTTCAGATCTTGAAACGGGAAGGAGTCACTCAGTAAAATAGGTATGAAATCAAGACTCAAAGTAGTCACAGAGAAAAAGCTCAAATCCGACAAGGTAAATGGCATCATGGAGTATAGATGCTTTTGTGTCTTGGCCTGAAATATTTAAATTGACCTTTCCAGGTTACCAGAAAGGCACTATCATTTTGTTTCCTCTATCTAGTTTCATCCTCAGTCTTTCCAAGGCCTTAAAAAGAAGGAAAGTCAAACTTCTAAAGGTTGTTTTCCCAAACCACTGTGCTAATTAATATTACTGAAACGTTGTCAGGAATATGCTCATACACAGCACAGGATTTCAGAAAATGTCCCCATGACAAAAAGAAGGCAATAAAGTGAGACTCAGGGGTGCCTGGGTGGCCCAGTCAGTTAGACATCTGACTCTTGGTTTTGGCTCAGGTCATGATCTCAGGGTTCTGGGATCAAGCCCTGCGTCCTTGGGCTCCGTGCTCAGCAGGGAGTCTCCTGCTCCCTCTCCCTCTGCCCCTCCCCTCACTTGTGCATGCTCTCTCTTTCAAATAAATAAATAAAATCTTTTAAAAATAAATACATAGGGCGCCTGGGTGGCTCAGTTGGTTAAGCGACTGCCTTCGGCTCAGGTCATGATCCTGGAGTCCCAGGATCGAGTCCCGCATCAGGCTCCCTGCTCGGCGGGGAGTCTGCTTCTGCTTCTGACCCTCTCTCCTCTCGTGTTCTCTCTCTCATTCTCAGATAAATAAATAAAATCTTTAAAAAAAAATAAAATAAATAAAAATAAAAATAAAAATAAATACATAAATAAAAAATAAAATGAGACTCACATCCATGGTTTTCTTGAACTGTAAGCTCTTTTGTTTATGGGCAGCATCCATTAAAATCTCTGTCTGTGAAGAGAGGACAAGCATTATTAATAAAAAACAAATTACTGTTAATGTCAGTTTACCTTGAGGGCTAAATGTTCAACGTGGACTACCTCACTTAGTCCTCACACACCCGGAAGGTAGATGTACTATTTATTACCCCCATTGCACAAATGAGGAAACTGTAGCAGAGAGGCTGAACAACGTGCCCAAGGTCTTATGGCTGGTTAATGGTGAGGCCCGCCTTTGAACTTGGGCAGCCACCATGGAGAATCATTGATCCTTGGAGCTGTCTCTTCAGTAAACCTGGAATCAAGGAACTTAGGTTTCAAAAAGGGTTTTAAAACTCTTGCTAAGGCACCATTCATATTTTAAAAGGGGTCTTTACACTTCTCTGAGGAAGACATACAAATGGCTAACAGACACAGGAAAAAATGTTCATCATCATTAGCCATCAGGGAAATTCAAATCAAAACCACATTGAGATACCACCTTACACCAGTTAGAATGGCAAAAATGGACACGGAAAGAAACAACAAATGCTGGAGAGGTTGTGGAGAAAGGGAAACCCTCTTACACTGTTGGTGGGAATGCAAGTTGGTACAGCCACTTTGGAAAACAGTGTGGAGGTGCCTCAAAAATTTAAAAAGAGAGCTACCCTATGACCCAGCAATTGCACTACTGGGTATTTACCCCAAAGACACAGAGGTTGTGAAAAGAAGGGCCATATGCATCCCATTGTTCATAGCAGCAATGTCTGCAATAGCCAAACTGTGGAAAGAGCCGAGATGCCCTTCAACAGATGAATGGATAAAGAAGGTGTGGTCCATATATACAATGGAATATTACTCAGCCATCAGAAAGGATGAATACCCAACTTTTACATCAACATGGATGGGACTGGAGGAGATTATGCTAAGTGAAATAAGTCAAGCAGAGAAAGTCAATTATCATATGGTTTCACTTATTTGTGGAACATAAGGAATAGCATGGAGGACATTAGGAGAAGGAAGGGAAAAATGAGGGGGGTGGGGAATTGGAGGGAGAGATGAGAGACTACGGACTCTGAGAAACAAACAGGGTTTTAGAGGGGAGGGGGGAGTGGTTAGCCGGGTGATGGGTATTAAGGAGGGCACGTACTGCATGGAGCACTGGGTGCTATACGAAAACAATGGATCGTGGATCACCACATCAAAAACTAATGATGTATTGTATGGTGACTAACATAACATAATAAAATTAAAAATAATAATAATAAAAGGGGTCTTTAGTCTATAAACCTATGTCAGCATCCTTCAATGGCACACCCTTAATCAGCAAGGAGCCCAGGCAGTGTGAAGAGAAGAAATGTTTGTAGGACAGCTAAAAGAAGATGTTCTCTTTACCCCATCTAATCCCAGAAAGGTAAAGTACTCTGTTAAGTTCAATTGGAAGCAATTTCTTTGTTGTGGCTGTGATGTAAACACTTTCATTACTCAAAACAATGGAGCAAATAATAAAAATGTATGTCTCAGACATAATAGTAGTGCCCATGTATCAGGTATTATTATGTGCTAAGCAGTTTTCATGCATCACGACTGTGAGTACTCTTATCTCCAGTTTCTTGACAGTAAACCGAGGTGGATTTATTTAGCCAAGCAAGTAGTGGAGTTGGGATTGGGCACAGCCTGACTCCTGTGCCCTTATTCCTAATCATTACCCTAACCTACCATTGTCCCTTATGATAGCTCTATAAACCAAACAGGTGTATAAAAGACCAAGAGATGCAATCATTCAAAATGAGCTATGGCATTACTCTGGTGTAAAATGATACAATGCAAAATAATAATATTGAAGATGATATTCAAATGTGGTTTCTCCTTCTTCTGGAAAAATAAATTTTTGTCTGTTACCAACACAAACATGGTTGGATGGATTTTCAAGATATCTGGATGGAATGTTTGGCATGGTCTCACTTCAAATATACATTTTGTGTAATACATGAAATTCCCCGGGGGTGGGAGGGGCGGCAAGGGGCCTTCAGAGAACAGAGCAGTCATCTTCTAGCCTAGCAGAAATCAAGGGACCAAGAGGTGGCCATGCATCTGCTAATAGTGAAGACGCTGAAGGCACAGAGTACAGACATGAGCCCCACATGCAAAGACTCATGGGAAGATCCTTGCCATCACAGACAGGAAGCTGTGTCGTTCACATGAGTGCCCATATACCTCTGCCAGGAGGAGGAGCTGGGTTTATTTGTTAATGGTTTCTAATTTTCCCAAGCTCCCTGGAACAGATCAGTTAGCAATGTTGGTCTATTCCATGGTCCTTTCCAGTTCAAATATACACATTGCCATTCTTCCAGTTTGGGAGCTGCTACTATTTTATAGTTTATGGCCCCAGCCAGGCCTCCTTATGCCAACTTGCACATAACACCTGCTTCAAGCACCCCTCAGGTGGCTACAAAGTCCTATTAATTGGCCAGACTTTTTCCCTTCCTCTTCCTCGCTGCCTTCGAGGATGCCTGGCATTTGTATGCGGACAGAACCCTAGAGAGGCAGTCTGGCTCTCACCTGACAGGTGTGATCCCCGGGGCCCAAGAGGTGATATTGCTCAAGGCCATTCAGTGACACCAAGTCCAGCTCTTTGATTAAAGCTTCCTCATGTCTGTATTCACTTACAGAGTGATTGGTTTTGATTAAAGCCTCCTCATGTCTGTATTCACTTACAGAGTGACCTAGTCATGGCAAGTCTTCTAAGGCCAAACCCAATGGAAATCGAATTGTTGTATTATTGATAACACAAAGTAGTGCAAAAACTATCACCTCTGCTCTAAGGTGGGGAAAAGCAGGAGGGCAGGGGAAAGAAAGAAGAGATATATAAATGACCCAAATGACCCTGTGGTAAATTACTGAAATGTTGCTCAGTGGTCTGTGTGTCCGTCTGTCCACATTCAGACTGTATTCAGAAAACTGGTCACTCTGTATAACCCAGGAGGTTCCTTTCTTCGGAGATTGCTCACTACACAGGCAGACCAACATTCTGCCATGATCATCCCAATCTAAGCTGAGAGCATAGAACAGAATGTGCGCACCAGAGGAAAGCCCCTGACCATGTGCTGTCCCTTCAAGGACAAGCTTCAAGGTCTTCCCCCAGGAGGCCACCCCAGCCTCACTGATGACATCAGGTGTCCCCACTGCTTGTTCAGGTGGCATCTTCACCTTCCCTACTAGTTAAGGCCCATCATGTTTTATCATGATGACTATGTCACCTCAGTCTCTGGCCATGCTCTACACTCTCTGAGGGAAGGATGACCATGTCTGTATTGCTCACCACCCGCAGAAATCTAGTTGTCTAAGCGAGTACACCATTAACTTCTGATCAGCCATTCTACCCGCACCTCCCCTTCCCCAAGTTACTAGAAGAAACCAACTGATGGCTTTCCTTGATAAACGGAAATGGCTTAATTTCCAAAAAGTGGAAGACCAATGCATGCAGGGTTGGGCCAGTGAAAATGGGAAGTTAACACTGACACATTTTCTCCCAAAGTTTGATTTAAAAAAAAATGTATCTAAAAACAGAAGTGGCGGGCGCCTGGGTGGCTCAGTTGTTAAGCGTCTGCCTTCGGCTCAGGTCATGATCCCGGGGTCCTGGGATCGAGTCCCGCATCGGGCTCCCTGCTCGGCGGGAAGCCTGCTTCTCCCTCTCCCACTTCCCCTGCTTGTGTTCCTGCTCTCGCTGTCTCTCTCTCTGTGTCAAATAAATAAATAAAATCTTTTAAAAAAATAAAAAATAAATAAAAAAAAATAAAAACAGAAGTGGCACAACCCAGAGTTCACCGTGACACAAGTAACTGCAAATTTATTAATAAACTTTGGACTTCTCCAAGAAAGCTCAGAAAGCCCTCTCCTGCTGCAGAGAGCACACAGGATATAGGGAACCGGGATGACAGCAGTGGATCGAACCCTGGCTCCTCTATTACTTAACAGAATTCGGAACACATTCTTCGAGCTACGAGAATCTGGTCTTTGTTACTTGGTTAGGAGGGGAAGTTTCAGAAGCCTTGCAAGATTAACAGAACTCTCCCTGAAATGACCAAAGCTACCGAAGGCACTTGGAAACATGATGAAATGACCCTCTGCTCCTCTTCCTGGAAATCATATATGCATCGACTCTGATCATCTAAGGCATTTTGCCTCTGAAAAATGGTTATTCCTCTAGGTAGGCGGGCAGGGCTGGCAATGTCAGCAAAAAACAGTGTGACTATCCAATGGGTGGGTGTAAGATGCATATTATTTCTGCTCTGAAAAGTATTTGAGGCCAGATGCACCTCCCAAACCTGATACCTGAAGCATGAGTGTGTATGAAACCACTCGATATGGCATTCCTTACATGTTAGTGTCCGCCCTTTCTTCCCCACAAGAGGCACAGCTCTAAGAGCAGCTCGGGAAATGACAACAGATGAAGGCAGTCAGGCTTTTAAGATGCTGCGCCCACTCCAAATGCCAAGTGGTCACCAAAGAAGCTGGAATTAGACTCGGACTTAGAACCATAGGCAAAGTTGTTGAGATTGATGTACAGATAGAATCAGCCTTAACAGCTGGACATTTTACTGGATACACACACTATTGACAATGACCTCCAGATGGTCAGGAGCCAGGATGAGGATGGATTTCCAAAAAGTCCATGCAGAGCTGTCTGGGGAGATCTGGCTGGAAATCTTTGGATGCCAAATAGGAAAAAGCTTGTCCCCCGCCCCCCATAAGAAGCTGAGGTTCCAACTTTATAGACCAGATATAAAAAAGAAATTGTAGAAGGGCCCTACTTGGCTGCCAGGCCAACCTGGATATATAAGTCATTTAGGAACAAAATAGAAGAGAGTCAGCATAGTGGCTGGTCTAGTCTAAGGAACAGTTTACTACCATAAATCTGGATTTCTTTTCTTGATCCTTATAACTTCTCAAATGTTTGGCAGTTTTATTAACTCTTGCTTACTCCCATCTCCTTCCATGTAGTCAGACAAGAGTAAATCCCATCAATGGAAAAGAGCTTACGTACACCTGCTTTGAAGACAAAAAGGACTTGGATTTCCCAGGGCCTCAGTTTCCCTATTTGTAAAATAAGGTGTTAGAACTTCATGGTCTCTGGGAGAATGTGAGTCTTTTCCACATCTTACCGTTCCCCTACTGCTTTGTCCAGGAGGAGGAGTGTGATCTGGGAGCCCTCTAGGTTGAATGCCTTCAGACTCTACTGAAGACAGAGGGCTCCCCCTTGTCAGTCACAGTCTGAATAGTGGCAGCAGATATGAAAAGAAGAGGAAGGCAGGCCAGACCCCTAAATCCTGCAAGAATTCAAAGAGAACTGACTGGGTGCAAATGCGCACAGAGACATAACCATCTAGATGGGGTCTCCATGTGGTTTCCCAATAAATAATCTCATAGGTTGCTTAAAAGAAGAGCATAGCTGCATGAAGGCAGGAATGAGCCAAGGAGTTTGATGAACAAACAAGCCTGGAGTTTTGTGCTATAGGAAAACCAATGTCTTCACACATACACAAATCCTACCTTTTTCCGTTGTAGCTTTTGCTTTTCCCTGAATTCTTCCATCTTCCTGGCCTCTTCTCTTAGAGTCTGGGCAAGCTGAATGTGACATTGGGCCACACTGTCTACCTCTGCAAGAAGAATTTAAAAAAACAATAAGCAGGATCTACATATGTCTGAATTCAAATATACAAAACCACACATAACATATTCACAAAATCCTGGAGCTAATGGTAAAATTAACCTACTTCACTCAGTTACCAACATTTATTGAGTCCTTGCATGTGCCCAGCATTGCCCTGGCCACCAAGACCAAAGCTAGCAAACCTTTAGCTTAGCCTCTTACCACTGGCTGTCACTCACCTAGTGAGTACCCAGGGCTGAATTGAAAAACAGCCAAGGCCCCAGCTCATGGAGCTTATGTGCTAGAAGACATCACGAAACCCACTACAATTTCAAATTCAATACTTATTTCTCATTAGATGACTCTAACAGTCCTTCCATCTCTAACATGAGCCTGAGCATTTGTAAGAAAGGTCATATGTGAAAATTTTGGCTATCAATAGTTATTTCTAGATAGAAAGATGACTGGTGATTTCTTCCCCTTATTTTCTAAGATCTTTGCAAGGAGCATGGCTTATCTTTATAACAACAAAAAAAATTCCTATTTTACTTGTTCTAAGAAAACAAATTGAAGCATGACATTAAAGCTAGAAAGACTGACAGATCTGACCTAAGAAAAAATTTTAAACTTGTGTGTGTCAAAACAACCTTGAACAAGGTTCAAAGATACATGAAAAATTGGAAAAATATTAGCAATTTATATAACAGAGAGTAAATAGCTATATTAAAAGAGCTTTCACAAATCAAAATAAAAATATAAATATTCCAGTATAAAAATTGGTTAAAGAACATGACATTTTTTAAAGATTGGCTAAATGGCCAATAAATATTTGGAAATGTATTCAGCCTTAAAGCTAATGGAAAAAGTGTAAAACTTGAAACCCCAGTAATCTATAATTTTTTGCTTTTCAGTTGGGGAAATTTTTTAAAATGTGAAAATTCTTCGTATCGATAAGCATGGGGAAAAACAGCACTTTGGGTGGAAGGAAAAATCAGTACAACCTTTCTGGAAGAAGTTTGGCATTTTGTAGGATCAAAACTTTCTTTCCTTTTTTTATAATGATTTCAGTTTTAAGTAATCTCTACACCTAACGTGGGGCTTCAGCTCACAACCCTGCAAGATCAAGTCACATGCTCCCCTGAGCTACCCCTGGCGATGCTGGGCACATGCAAGGACTCAATAAATGTTGGTAACCGAGTGAAGTAGGTTAATTTTACCATTAGCTCCAGGATTTTGTGAATATGTTATGTGTGGTTTTGTATATTTTGAGGTACCCCTCAAAATTTTCAAATGTGAAAAAATGAGGCAGATCTATATGAACTGAAATGGGAAGATGCTTAGATAATATTGTTGAGAAACAGATTGTAGAGAGCTAGGTATAGTATGATCTCATTTATACAAAAACTCATGTCTGTGTGTGTGTGTGTCTGCAATTTAAGAAAGAGAAAGAGAATTATAAATGCATAGAAAAAGGTCTAGAGAGATATATACCAAACTGCTGGCATGATTAAAACATTGATAATTTCATTTCAAAATTGATTTTAAAACATAGGCTCTGCCCCATAGAGTCTGAACCCCTCCCACAGTATCATCCTATTCACTTATATGAATAGATACATTTGCATATAAGTTTAATTGCATAAAAACATCTGGAGTCATATTCACCAATAACTGCTTATCACTAGGAAGTGAAAGTTCAAATGTTTACCATCTTCTTGCTAGTTGTCTAACTAGTTAGTTGTTTGAATTTTTAAGAAAAATATACATACATTTATATTTTTTTAATAAGAGGGAAATAAAATTATTTTGGGGGAAAAAAGAAAGTAAGTCAAGTATGAACAAGTACACAGGTTTAGGAGACCCGGCCTAGGCTGAAGCTCCCTTGGGCCACATGCTTAGCCTAGCAGGGTGTCTAAGAAACATGAAACATAAGAAATATTTCCACCTTGAGAAATGTAGTCATTGGTGGTTAAAGAGGGAAGAAGACACCTTCTATGGAAAAGTTAAGATGAATACCTATTTAGCTAACATTAACAAACATCTAGAACCAGTCAACTAGCTACAGAAACACTTTAAGCACATATCATATCTATGATGCCATGTTAAAATCCTTAGCTTGGAAGCACCCCATGCTGTGAAGAACAGAAAGCCTTAAAGGCACTTTCTGGGTAACAGGCCTGGGGACTATTAGAACTGAAGTGGGGGGTGCCTGGCTGGTGAGCTGGTAGAGCATGTGACTCTTGATCTCAGGGTCGTGAGTTCAAACCCCATGTTGGGTGTAGAGATTACTTAAATAAATGAATAAATAGAATACTCAGTTGTGAACAGACTAAGACTTGAATTTTTTTTTTTTTTTGGTAATTCTTAATTATCAACAATAACTTGGGTGTAACTTAGTCTAAAATCTCTCTTTTTAAATTCATATATGTATATAATTTTTTTAATGAGCATCTTACTATAATTTATAATTGGCTCAATGACATACGTTTGGCTTGAATCTGCAGATGAAGCTACTGAATCTTTACATCAAACGTGCACAAACAGGTTCTGGAGGAGCTGATCCCACTACTGATGTTTCTGGACAAAGTTAGTGAAACTGATTAAAGTGAACCACGGCCTCAAAGAAAGGACAGACAGACCACACCTCATCAATGAAAGGAAATTTTCAAACACATCTTTTGGAACTTACCATCTTTCCCAGTTTTAGTTTTTTGTTTTGTTTTGTATTTTCTGTAACAGAGGGCTATCCTCAGTCTGCATGTAACTTTTATGATAGTTATTCCAAATTCAAGAAGAAGCAGTATTAACATCAGTTGATCAGTACAAAGTAATTTTTAATCGAATTCATTTCACATGTTTGTACTTCTTTGTCTTCCCATTAACCTTTGCCAGTGTTATGATTGTATAAATTTTTTTAAATGCTGGTTAAAGAGGAATGCTTAAAGCTTTAAAAGTTTAACAGTCTAAAACATTTTTTTTTGCCTCTATTCAAATGCAGAATAATATTTTTATTGCTACTTGGAGTTTTGTTCCGTATCATGTCCTATGCTAGAAATACTGAAATGATGTGAAACAAAGCAGGACTAATTTGAACTACAGCTGGACTCTGTGTGATGGTGATACATGTCATTAGTTGCAATTTCTTTGGGGTGATCTGTAGTTTAAAACTAAGACCTCAGAGAAAGTGCTACAGAATCAGCCAGTTCTGTAACACTGATACTGCTTATTGGTTGTTGATCTTGCCATCTTTATTTAAAACCATGTCCCCTCTAAGATCCCTTAAGACAGCTGCACCAAATCATCTGCCTGTTGTTTTCTTGATACTTATTAAAATAGAAGGTTTTATTGCAGGGTTTTGGTTTGTTTATCTTTGTTGTGAATGATGCTTTTTTCGTATTTATTAATCTCAAATTCACTTATGAATAAACTTGGTAATGGAAAGAGACAAAAAAAAATCAAGTGCATGTGTGTCCTTGACCGTCTTCTGTTTCTCATTTAATAAACAAACTTATTATTGAGACATGGGAGTCAACCAGCACCTTTTCTTTAAATGGTGGAACCTGGTTTCCTTTTACCATGAAATTGTCTTACTTGAAAACATTGATCCTGATGAGAGAGAAGATGGTACAAGGCTATTATCTTTGTGTAATGGACTTAAATTCTCTACCTCTTCAGGGCTAATCCTTATAACTGAGCTGCTGCCTGTAGTATCTTTTGGGAAACTACTTCAAGGGTGATTTTCTGTTACATTTTAACAAATTTTTTTAATCACCTTTTGCTACACCTATTCTTTTCATGTGCAGCCAACTTTCAAAAATTACCAGTTTGGTGAAAGGCAAATTAGATCATTCGGAACCAGGATACTAATGATTTCTCATCTTGACTTTTTTAAAATCCTAACATGAAGTGAATTTGACTGGAAAGGCAAATAGCTATTAGGGAAGCAATTTGCTATTGTTACAGAGTTACCTGTACTTTCTTTGTTTAATTGAAAAAAATGTAGAAATGTATGTAAAGAATTTAAGACAGGAGTACTGGATGGATGATTTGTCATAGGCTTTTCCCTTTGTTTCTGTTCTAGCAGCAGGAAAATAGTTTCTCTATATCCCCTCCCCTTTACCTGTAACAATTTTGTTTTCTACTGTTAATTACATTGTGTATTTATAGTTCTATGCTTCCTGTTGTGCATATACTGGCAATAAAACTGTACATAACATTACTTGAAAAAATTAACAGTGTTTATCAGTTGTTTTTCTGTCTCACTCTGTGAAAAGTCACTTAGCTCCTAACTAGGTTTTTAAAAATATTTCAGAGGTCCTGTATTAGTGCTATTCTCATGAATTTTATAAGTGCGTCTGAGGAAAACATTTATCAGGAGTAGCCTCCACAGTCAGATGGCTGTATATGCATGTGTATGACAGCTTATCTTTTTTTTTCCTAAGATTTTTATTTATTTGTTTGATAGAGCACAAGTAGGCAGAGAGGCAGGCAGAGGGAGAGGGAGAAG